>NC_031780.1:8877846-9085264 GCF_001522545.3 Parus major | reverse complement strand
GTTTTGCCCTTATTCTAATCCATATCTCACAGCAAGAAATAAGTAATTTTCTTAGTTATTGGTTTTAAACCACGACAGGGAGGCAGGTGTGGGTATGAACTGTGATGGGGTAATTGGTTCTACAGCTGATGATGGATCTGCAACAGACACTGCATAAAGCCATTTACACCCCGTGTATGCAAGGTAGGTTTGGAGTGGTGGTAGCTGTTAAGAATTTGCCTGGACCAAAAGTGTCTTTTTCCTGAACTGCAAAGGGTTTAAGGATAGAATCATTCTGTTCCTCTGCCATAAGCAAAATTATTCCTGGAGCAGATTCACAGTAAGAGAAGAGGGGAAGCATCGTCCAATTCATATGGACAACCCAGCAGTTCTGCAGCTGAAAAAAGGATGCAAGATCAAAAATGAAAGCAATATTAAATACAAGCCAGTTTATTTAGGTGGCTACACACTGCTAGTCACTGACAAGCAGAGTCATCTTCTCTGTGAGGTTTCATGGAGACCTGTAAAAGAGGGACTCAGTGTCTGCTCTGTTTAAAGTGATTGCAGAGCTTGAAGTCATGACAAGCACTGCAGTGGAAGAAGAAAAGTAAACTAATTGAGCAGAAGTAAACTTACTTCAAACTGCTTTGAAAGGTCTGAGACAGGAATGTGTTTTCAAAAAGCCTGTCAAACTCTGCCTGAGTCCTGATGGCAGAAACTGCAACTAACAAGAGAGGATCTATCCAGGCAATGTCAGATAATCTGATAAAAATAAATTAACAAAAGATTGTCTAAATGAGTGTATGTTTCCTGGTCTGTAATTCTGTGGCTGTCACCTCTTCCCAGCTGTTCTCTGTGGCCAATGCATGTAACTACTTGAATATCAGGTATAATATTGGAATTCTCCCTCTTCTCTATGTCCAATAAACAGCACACTTTTTCTGTGTTTTGCAACCCTTCCCATTCTTCCTGCCTTTCACTCTAATTTTCATTTTTGTCTTGAATTTTATCCTGGTTTGTCCATCACCAGAAGGCAGGCTGTATCCCAGCTCTAGTTGCCTACTGTTGATTTGTGACAGCAACTTGCCAAAAAATCTAAAAGGCAGAAGGTAGATCTCAGCCTGTGTGAACTGTCTAATGGGCTGTACTGGCAAAAACATCAACCTTTGGACGAGATTCTAAAACTATGTCTCTTTCAAGAACAGTTTGGTGATTTAGGCATCTTCTGCTTCAGAATCCCAAAAACAGATAGCAACAGTGATGCATCTACTCACTCTAGAAAATGAAGTAATTGGTGTGAAAACTAATAAAAAATAATAAATAAATAAAAATCTGCTTTTTGTATCATAGGTTTACTAAATTTTTTTGTTTCTACAGGTTATGTGGGAATAACCTCATCCTGTCCCAGCAATGCTTGTCCAAAAACTCTCCATAGCATAATTAGCATTTGGAGTTGGTATTTCAGGAATAGCACCTGTTTTTTCCAAGAGTGTGGCAGGGCCAAGTGCAAATGGATACTTGGATGGGTGGTTACATGGGACTGGCAATTCTGCACTATGTGTTAGCCTACTATTTTAGCTATTAAATTATATCCTTTTTTGCATAGTGTAAAATGGAACAGGTCTAAAACACCTTGAAAATGCCTGACGTCAGTATTTAAAATACTTTCAATCCTGTCTGCAAGCAGTGAGTGGGTAAAAGTGTGAGATTTCAGAAATAGAAATCCAAGTTTTTAAACCTTGAAGAATGTTCTGTACATGTGTAAACACATGGTACCATGACAAATAATGAACTGATACTTGCCATTATTCTTTCATTTTAGTCCTTTGCAGGATCTGTTTGGTTTTGGGATGACCTTTAAAATGTTTTTAATTGGACTTGTGCCCCTACCTAATAGTTTATTAAAGTTTGTTCCTTTTCTTTCTCTGTTTTTTTCTCAATTGCAAAGGTCTGTACTATTTTAAAGCCTTCAAGTCAGTCTACTTAACAGGCTTAACAAAAGACAAAGAAAGATACTTTTCTGATGTGTATGCTTTTCCTTCTCTGTTGATGGAAAGGTGCACCAAATAATCAAGTGATAGAAAATAGTACTGCATTTTGGGAAGGAATTGAAATAGATCTTTTGGTTCAACATATTGAACTTTAAAACCAGACATTTAACTTTTTGTAACATGATATCCTCTGCAGAATCAGAATGAAATTATAAAAGAGTTCCACTGTACTGTTAAGACTTTCTGAGCCAGTGGTTGGGATATTGCATGATAAATCTGAATAGAGTTTCCTTCCTTCAGTTTCTGCAGTCTCTTTTAAGCAGTCCACTGGGGATAATAGGTCAGCACTCCCTGCACCTCTGCAGGGCTGCAAGGGATGGCTGTAGTCAGTTGGACTTGCAGTAGCTTCCCTGAACTCTGCTTTCTTCATTTCATGCCTGTTGTTTGCTTCAGGTTTTTCAAAATGTAGCTGTTGATAAATTCACAATAAATTGTGGTGTTAGTCATGGTGTCTTTTGTTTTAAATTATGTTCATCTTCATACCCTTGGATCCTTGTCATCCTTTACTTGTCATTCCAAGTCATGGTTGATAGATGTGCTGTTCAGATTGGCAGATAGCCCTTCAGCTTTTAAACCCAGCAATCCTCATAGTTCTTTTTCAAAGTCAGTGCACACCACTCAAAAGGGAGATTCTTGTGGAGAAATGGCTGTAGAAAAAAATTCAGTTGATCAAAGCCATGTACTGGTGCCTGTCTGATACCACTGTCTGAAAGATTCCAGGCTCGTGGGTCATGTCTCCCTTTTCTCAGAGGATGAAGCATTTATATGGTTCGTTTTTTAAAAGAAATTATATTTTACTTTTGAAGTAGACTGAAACTTAAGCAGTGAAGGTTCTTTTCCTTTAGGATTGTTCAGGTTTCATAGTGAACTGTACCATATTTTGTTCAGTCTTCCAAAGTAAAAGGGAAAAGTACCTGATTCAAGAGAACAGCTCTTTCTTTTCACCCTCTTCAACAGGGCATGCATTCTTCTCTTTTGCCCTCCTTACCTTGCCACTCTGGGGCATGTTGTAAGGAATACAGCAGTCACTGAAATGCTTTCAGTTGCTGTGAGTCTGTCAAGGGGAAAACAACTATTTACAACTGCTTTTCATATCAAGGTGTTGAAAAGCTTTGGAAATCTCCATCTGAAGTAATTGCTTAGTAAGTGCTTGTGGCTCTTTACACAGATGAGTTTCCATCCCTGTTCTTCACATATGAGCTGAGGATTTTTGCATAGATACTGGTGCATTTAGTGAAGATGATTTAACTTTAGGGACTTGATTATGCCAAACTTGCTTTGTATTTCAAAACTATGCCCTATTTTTAGGTAGATCTATTTGTATGTAAAAGATTTCTTTCTAATCAGCCTACTTCACAATCCAGTAATGCCATAAGCAGTGAATTAATTGCGCAAAGGCTAAGAAACACTGAAATCTTCATCTTCAATTAGCAGGCAAAAAAAAGACACATAAAAGACAGAACATGAGTATTAAGCCCCAAAGAAAGTTTGATTAAGCATGGAAATTTCCTAATAAATGCTGGGAAGTTTAGCAGGAAAAATGCTTTAAAAATACAACCAAATATGTTTTGATACCATCTGAATGTTGTTGTATCATAGTATTACTTAATAGCTGAGCATAAAACCTACCTGATGAAATTCTTTCCCCTGCCACCACCACCACCCCACACAGACACCCCCAGTTCCATGTTTTTGCTTAAATTCTAAGACTGAAAGTATAGGTCTGTGGAGTGCCAACGTTATTTCTGGATTCAGTGACACTGTTAGGTATTTGGGGTTTTGGATGCTTTGGTTCAAAAGCCCAGAGTATTTCCAAGTATACTAGTGTTGTCTGTAAGTACCTGGTTACTGTGAAGTATGTATTTCCTGTTGGATGTTTTTCCCAAGCTCTGTTGTGTGTCTTAAGAAGTTACTTTTAACTTGAATAGGGATTGGTAAGAGTTGGCCTGCAACAATAAGTGGAAAGCGTGGACAGAACCTTCTTCATTTGAAAAAAAGGTGGGATAAGGAGGTAAAAATTTTATGTGTTAGAAACTAAAAAGACACTTCCCACAAGCTTTTCAAGTTGCAAGGTTTTCTTTAGATCAGAACATGGAATTGATTTGTGAGGCAGATATTGCCCAAATATAATCTGCATGAAATCTGGAAAAATGCTAATTTATTTTTTCCAGGTTGATGCCTTTTAAAGTGACCTCTTTGTCTTCCTCAGCAATGAAAGGTTCTCGCCACTGCCACAAAATTCCAGGTTTAAATAGTGCTGTCTTCAGTGATCAAATTAATCCATATAGTCTCTAGCATGACACATTTTTAAAGGTTTTTTCGTGTGTTCATTAAGAACATGGGAGTGTTTTTGTTGCATCAAATACAACTTCTTGATGATCCAAAACTCTCTCATGAAGTGTCTGCCTTTGTAGTTGCTTGGTAAAAGCTCTGAGGTCCCAGTGCCATGCAGGGGTTTCCTGTGTGCAGTGTAGTAATACGGCTGGAACTGCTTTGGCGTGAAGCCCTTGTGGCTTATCCTGTAGTGACCTTCAGTCTTTAGCCTTCCAGCTTTAGTTTAACTTACGCAGGCACTGACCTCTGCTATGGAAACGATATAGAAACACAAAAACAACTTGGCTGAGTTTCCTCGGCAGAGCAGTGGGTGGTGTATCAGGATTCTGTTACAGAGGGTTTCTAGAGGTCAATAGTGACACAGTGCAGTAACTTACTGCTTGTCTGCAGCACAGTGTTTGCTGCTCCTGGGAAAGTGCTATATCTTTTTTTAAAGTAAAATTAGCAATTTTTTGTTTGTAGTGAGCAGCTCTAATACTGCACATTAATGGAATAAGTGCTGGAAGGTGTACCTGAAAGCCTTCTTAGGGCTCAACCTGTAGTTCAGGTTACTGTTCCTCTGTAGGTGACCCATGACTGAATTGTGAGCACGCTGATACTGTAGTGCCTTACTGTAATGGTTCCTCATGGTGCTGATTCTGCAGCACTTGCCAGTAGGTTGTAAAATGCTATTTATTTAAATACCTACGGTCTGTAAAAAGACACTGTGTTCTTATTTGTGTATATTCTTTACTAAGGCGAACTGAAGGTACAGATACCATGGCTTCATTATGTGTTTGAACAAAATATAGTGTTTTTTCTGCAAGTTAATTAAGCACTTATTTTCATTGAAAAACAGTTAGCAGGTTGGATTTTTTACTGATTTAAATGTTTGGGCTGTTCAACATACAGAATTGTATATAAAGCAGACAAGGTGGTAAGAAGGTGTCACTTTGCTGTCAATGAAATTAAGAACAATCAATATTTTTTTGAATGAGAACAAAACTGTATTTAAAAGGAATGCATTTTAAATGCCTAAATAAGTAATTTTTCCTGATTTGAATTGGGGTAGTAAATCTCCTTCATTATTCACAGGTAGGTATTACATCAATAATGGCAAGTCAGCCTGGAGTTGCCAGCTTGCTTGTTACACAAGGGGGAAATGTTCATTCTAAAGCACAGATTAGTATAATAAAAGTTTGGATTTTTTTCTATCTACAGTCTCTCCAGCTGCCTGAGTTTCACTAGCACATCAGGCTGTCTCATTAGCATGCACAGCCTATTGAGCTTACTGGCTTTTGGCTGTGGCTGGAGCTATTGGGAGCACAGGGACACTGTAGCCTGTCCACTGCTTGCTTAAGGCTGGGATGTTTCCTTTAATGAGGTCCCATTGGTGCAGTCAGGCCCTGAATTATAGTCTGTGCTGGAGAACAGGGGGGTTATTCTTTCTTTCCCACTCCCTGGCTTTCTTTATTGCCATGGGTATTGCACACATTGATTATATATATATCTTGACATGGGGTGGGGGGAGGGCATTTCTCTTTCTCTCTGCTTAACCCTGAATAAAAGCAATTAATGGTCTGCAATACCAAATATCCATTTTTAAGTCTCTGCTACCTTGCCAGTGTATATGGCCATAGAGTCTTCTGGGCAATACCAGTTGGACTGCTGGTATGGGGGATGTTTTACTCCCCTAAACTGAGCTCCTGTTCTCTGTAGGCTTCTGTAGAAGATGGTCTTCATGCATGGTAGACAGACCAGCTTCGTTTTACAAGTATCCCCCACCCTTCCTTATCTCTGGTGTCACCAGTATGTCTAGAACTGCTGTGTACATGTCCATTGTTCAGCATGGGGAAGATTAGCCTTAATTGGAAATTAGCTTTGTCACAGTGACCGCATTTGGAAGTCAGTCAAATTTTTGAATAGGTCTGGCTTGTAATTTTTATAATTCCCAGTATTAGAGTGAACACATTTAACTAACGTCACATTTAGGCTGGATTCCATTGTGTTAAGATTTAATTTTAACTCTGAGGAAAATGGATGGTGGAGTCACAGTGTTGAGAACTTGTGACAAGATGGCTGCTGTAATGCTAAATTAATATGTGTCCTAATTTTCTTTAAATTCCTAAAACAATTCAGACTAATAAAAAAAAAAAAATCAAATATTCATTTGGTATTTGATGAAAAAGAAACTTTTGGAAAGACACCAAAGTCCTGCATCAAACATAGAAAGGAACTTACGCATGTGTATATATTTAATCGATGTAACAGTCCCTATGCTCCACTGTGATTGCAATATTAAGAGGAAAGTTCCTTGTGGTCCTGATGTTCCTGTATTTTATAGTTGACTTCTGACAGTGAAGGGAGAGAAGTCTGTCGGTACACTGTCACAGGAGGTTCTTTACTGTAACCTTTCTAAATGCTTGTTTATCACATTTATTTACATGGGAAGCAGCTCTGACAATCTTGACTGTCTCTACTCAGTCGCTGAAGAGATACTTTGGTTTGGTTTGGTTTGGGTGGTTTTTAGCTGGATTTAGCTCTTTCTGTTCTGAGAACTCCAGGGAGAACATACCTGACACAACAAAAACTTTGAAGACTTCTGTTGGAACCTAAATTTTTATTCTTAACTGCGAAAGCTCTGATAAAAGTCTGGTAGGTGCTGCCACTTGAATGTAGAGACCAAGTTGTAACTTGAATATAGAAACCAGGGGTTCATTTGGTCCACAAAACTCCCTGCCAGGAGTGATGCACCAGCAGTGGAGCTTCTGACTGCTGGGTGTGGGTGTGCTTTGGGCTTTTGTGCCGCTGACTACTGGCTTAAATTTCTCTTCTAAGTAGGTTAAATTGACACATTTTGTTTGGTTTTTAAGTGTTAGTTCTGTAAAGAGCTTGGATAATACTGTTGTGTGACCAAATAACTCTCCCTAGAGACAAAAATATTGACATGACAAAACCACGTTTAAAGAATGACTGTCTGGCCCTCCCTCCCGTTTGAACATAAGTTGATGTCAAAGTCAATGAAACGTAAATTTGCTCCAGTGCAGTTTAGCAATTATATAACTTGCAGCCTGCATCAATCTGCCAATTGCAGGAAGGTGAAGGAAAATGGATTTGTAAGAAATACTCTGTAGGCATCAGATTTATAATAGCAGGGGTAAAGGAAACTGGTGTTACTGTTGTTTACATTTGTTTCCTTAACAAATTACCCATGTACTATCATAAAATGGTCTTTTTCTTCTAGATTCAGTTTATTTTTTTCTGCTGTTTGAATGTTGTGCCAGAATTGCTGCAGGTTCTTTTATGGCAGGTGGTTTTATGGCAACTGAGTGCATTGGTGGTTAGAGTTATATTTGAGATATGGAAAGATGTGTAAATTAACATTTGCAAGATTTGGGGGTTTAAAGTATTTTCTTTGCCAAAAAATAAACCACACTTCACTTTCTAGATATGAATTGAATTTTCTTGTCCTAACTTGATACATTTGCATACACAAAACTTCTTAAGTTTAGTAAAAGTTGCTATTCCACTTCACAGCAGAAAAGCTAAAATATTTTAGTATTTCTAGGGTGCATCTTAGTAAAATTGGTAATGGTTAATTTAAAACAGTATCAGAAACAGGCCTCTAGCATAGCATAGCTTTGGTGTAAAAATCCTGTAGATAGAAAAATTATCTTGGAGAGATCCAAAAATAATAATGTTTTGATACCAATTTGTTCTAGTAATTGTTGCCAGTCCTTGTGTTTGGTGACAGATACCTGTACTCAGTTCTCTGCTTGCTGAAGAGTTTGAAGAAATCTGTGATGGAATACTCTGACTCCTAACTCTTTGGACTCACTGTGTGTTTGTAGTGTGCTCACCCAGACGCAGTGGGACCCCCTAACCTGTTGCTATTCCATGTGCCCTTCCCACAGCTGCTGGGCTACAGCGAGAAGCCGGTGAACCTGCAGATGTTCATTGGCACAGCCGACGATCGCTACCTGCGGCCCCACGCCTTCTACCAGGTGCACCGCATCACCGGCAAGACCGTGGCCACCGCCAGCCAGGAGATCATCATCGCCAGCACCAAAGTGTTGGAAATTCCACTTCTTCCCGAAAATAACATGTCAGCCAGGTACATCACAGCATGTGTTGGCCATTTGGTTGCTACGTGTGGTTTCTATTTTCTTTGATTGTGTAAAGGTGAAAGAAAAATCCTGTAAAATTAGTGTATTTTCCACAAATCTGGGTCATGATGAAGAGACGCATCTCTTAAAACAAGCCAGTGTGAGAACAATCAAAAGTAAAGGAGCAGAGAGGCAGGGAAGCTCTCGTACAAATGTGCTACGTGATCGAGGTTGTGTGTCTCATATGAATAATTGACCACTGTGTGGAATAGGAGCTGGGATTTGATGGGTACACTTTGTCATTCTCTAGTTCTTCCTGAGCTAGAGCGAAATACTGGTCTCTTGCTCCTTGTAAATGACGTTTACTATGTTAAATAACTCACTTTGGAGGTTAAACAATGTGCAGTAACAAATAATCTTTTAAAGGTTCAGAAAAGCAGCAGCTGGACATTTACAAGACAAAATGTTTCACCAGTACTTGCTGCTGTTTCCATACTAAGCATTCTTTTAATCACAGACATGTAAAATAACCCTTAAAATACCATAATATGGGGAGAAATAGAACAGCTTCATTCTTCAACAAAAGAAAGGCTTCCAGTGTGAACTTTGGGAGTAGTTTGATTGATTTCCTTCCATTTCTCTTGTGATCCACCTGTCCATTCTCTTCTATCTCCAGTATCGATTGTGCTGGTATTTTGAAACTGCGCAATTCAGACATAGAGCTCCGGAAAGGAGAGACAGATATTGGAAGAAAGAACACCAGAGTGCGCCTTGTGTTCCGTGTTCACATCCCACAGCCCAGTGGAAAGGTCTTATCTCTGCAAACTGCTTCCATACCTGTTGAATGCTGTAAGATTGCTCTTTTATACACTTCTGTTATATGCATGGTTTCTGCATGTGTTGGTAGTAGTGTCATTCTGACAATATTTATTGCTAGAATTATATATAGCTATTGTGTAAGAAGCACTGTGTGTAAAGAGATCAATTACCAAAATTAATGTATTCTTGAGTAAAGATGGTACTTGCCAAGTGGCAGCTTGGAGGTTTAGAGGAAAAACAAGGGTTTGGGCTTTACCTCAGTGCAGTCACACAGCAACTTCATTAGTACCTGTGTATGAGCAGAGGCAGCTGATATATCTCAGTGAAAATATTAATTCTAAAACTGATACCATTTCATTGACAAGTCTGTGCCTTGACTTTCCCTATGCAGTATTATCTAGTGAACAGCTGAACTTCTAGAGAGTTGATTTGTTAAATATTGGCACTAAGGAATCAAGGCATGACCTTAATCTGAATTTCCCCTAAAATCCATTTTGTCTAGAAACTACTAAAGTAATTTTTAATCCAGTACTCCTAAACTGAAAACTGAATTAGCTGTAACAGTAGAGACTGTTGGCATAGATGTCTTCTTGGTGTTTCTTTTCTGTAGTTATGTAATTATTCAAAATAATTTTTAAAGCAAAGATAAATCATACACAAATATGATTTGTGTATGTAAACAGATGGTCATTTTAGTTTCATCCCAGATTCTTCAAGTTAGAATCATAAAATAAATGTCATTATGATTAAAATTGTGAATTATAATTATTCCCTTAATATTTCTAAAGCTCAGCGATCTGCACAAGAACTTCCTCAGATTGAGAAGTACAGCATCAACAGCTGCTCAGTAAATGGAGGCCATGAAATGGTGGTGACAGGATCCAATTTTCTTCCAGAATCCAAAATTATATTTTTTGAAAAAGGACAAGGTAAATACTGGCTTGCTGGGTTTTCTTCAGACCAAGCTCAGTACCTGAGCTTGATTTTAACAAATAAGAATGTTTTAAAAAAGAAAACAAGAAGTCCTGAGTAGTAATTGGAAAGTTCACTGGGGCACTGATCTATATTCTGGTTGGCAATTATTAATGAAGCAGTACTTCTGATTCAGGAAGACAGTAAGAGGGTAACTAACTTGTAATGTGTGTATTTGAAATATGCTGTTGACAGATGTATTTGCTCCTTCATATTAGAAAAAAATGCAAAAGTAAAAATGGGATCTAATTTAACTGTATTATTTGGCATTAATGCCATGTTACTTCTGATTTAATCAGTGCATAGGAACTGACTCCTTAACGAATGAAACAAATGCTAGTTGAAAACCAATAAAATCTGAACAGCTTAAATTATCATTTTGGAGACTTATGTCTGATACGAACTTTCAGGAAAACAGTAGCAAAAGAAATTATTAAAAATAAAAATTTACAAACCGAGTCTAATTCTTCTATATCTTATTATTTCCTTACGTATGTAAATAAGAGTGGTGTTGCTTTTATTAGCAAATACAGTATGTTGTGTAATCATGTGTTTTGCCACACAAGCTGAACACCTTTGGAAGAAGCAGAGGTGCTGCCGTGGTTCCCTGGTTACCTGTGACAGCGCCCAGGGGCAGAGGAGTGCTGGTTCGGGGTGTGTTCCTGCCAGGTCCGGGCGCAGGGAGGCTGCTCTCGGCGGGGTCTGTGCCTTCAGGGCACCGTGACCCTGGGCCGGGCAGGGAGGGGTGGCCTGGGTTATCTCTCGCTGCTGACTCAGCCTCCAGGTCATCAGCACTTTGTTTGAATAAGCACAAGCGGCGGCAGCAGTTTAAGCACCCTGCAGAAACACGAGGGGAGGAGAATCCTTCTGTGCCCGGAGCGCTCAGAGCCTCCCCTGCAGCTCGCTCTGCCTGCGTGGGATGAGCGCTGGGGTGCAGAGTCCTGCACAGCCCGCAAGGAGTGCTGAAACTCCTACAGCATCTCTGTACTTTGTTTGCAGTGTGTGTCTGTCAGTTTAACAGCCTCTTATGACTGAAAATAAATCCAGTTTCATATTAAGTATTTAAATATTTTTAAGATGAATTATTAAAATGTTAAGAAAATGTTTTTTCCATGAATTATTTGTAAATTTCTCTCAACAGATGGACGACCTCAGTGGGAGGTAGAAGGGAAAATAATTAGGGAAAAGTGTCAAGGGGTGAGAAACATTTTTTCTTACTTTAGAAAGTGTTTTGGTTTTTTTTAAATGTGAAAATAGACATTTTCATTGTTGTTCTGAAATTTAAACTTCATTTATTAAAGTAAGTAGATCACTGGCTAATTCAGACAGACAATGGGAGACTTCTAAATTGTCTTAACACTATAAAGTAGCCATTAAGAGGATGCTTTGAAGGAGCTGGAAATAGTGTGCTTGTTGTGAAAGCAATGAAAAAACAACTTGAAAATTAAAAAGTAGAAACTTAAGATAATTTTGCTAATGTGACAAATTACTTCCAGTGCATTAAATTTTTTTTAAAAGCTGAATGATCCAAAATGCAATTCTTTAACTGTTAGAAGGTTTTTTTGGCAGATAAGCAAAGCATCCTTTAGATGATATGTCTATTTACTAAAGCATTATCTTCAGAGCACTTGTGTTTAAAAGAAGATAAAATTGTCCAAATAAAAGTTTGCTTATAGTACTGTTTTATTACGTAATGTGCATAAACTTGAAGTTTGCCAGTTTCAAAATATTAGGGTGCTTCAGTTTTACCATAAGTGTTTCAGATTTTCTGTAATTGTTTCATTTGTATTTAATGTGTAAAACTTTTTTTATTTCAACTTTCCTATAGGCAAACATCATACTTGAAGTTCCTCCATACCATAACAAAACCATCACAGCTGCAGTTCAAGTGCAGTTTTATCTCTGCAATGGCAAGAGGAAAAAAAGCCAGTCTCAACGTTTTACTTACACACCAGGTATCAAATGAAAAATACAAAAGTGGTATTTCATTTTTTTAAAGTGGGCATACAAAAATACTCCAGGCAATCTTGTTCCCTTGACAGGAACATGGATTAGCTTTGAACCGTTTGTAAAACAGTTACTAAAGCTTGTCTAATTGAAAAGCTGAAATATAGAGTAATAAGCTCCAGTACTGTGACTATAGCCAGTTATTGCTCCATTATACTTTCTACACAATAATTTCTGAATTTTACTTTTCTTTGAGAATGATGAGAATCTCAGAAGCTGCTCTTTAAATAACCCTGTGATGACACAGCAGATAGTCAGATCATAGAAGAACAGATTTATGCATTTATTTCCACTCTCAAATGTCAAAAAAAAAAACAAAAAACCAACATGTTTAGATATAAGGAAGGTCAAATTATTTTTCTCCCCCACTCTGGACACATTGCAGCTTACTGAGACAAATCAGCTTGTTAACTTAGCCAGAAGTAAAACCAGGACATGTTAAGTGCAGGTGTAGTAAAACAGGCTGTTCCCTCCCACTTGGTGTGAGGAAGAGCTTACACCAGACATGCAGTGCCTGCTCCTCTCCTGTCCCTTGCTTTATTTCAGGGCCATGTGCCTGTGTGGAGCAGTCAGAATTCCCAAGGTGCCAGTGATGGTGGGGACCCTTTGGTGCTGCTTGGAGCACTTGAAGTCAGATATCTGAAGGAGTCTTTAAAGTCGAATTTGGATATCAATATAAACTTCTTAAAACTTCTGTATATGCTGACAAAGCCAACTTCCATTAGTTAACACAATTTAAAATAAGCTGTGCTCGCTTGTTGTGCTCTAAAATTTAGATTTAAATTTAGGCAGTGTTACTGAGGTGTGTGGTATGCCAAGTACACATTAACTGTGTTACCAAATTTCTGTGGTATTTGTCAACTGTTTTCAAGAATATCAGTTCCTAAGATAGTTACATGTCTATATTTTTGTTTGAAATATCTCTATTTAAATTATTTAAATGGTGGAATGAAATAATGAGAGTTACTACTTAAGAAGCAAGCTGAATTGTAACTGCAGCTGTTATTACACAAGCACTTAAAGCACTCATTATGTATTGCAGTTCATTTGACTGTAATATTTAGTTAACTGTGTTTTATAAAGTAGCAAATGAACATTTAAGTGTTAACATTTTTCTTCTAGTACTTAAAGATCAGTATCTTACCATGAGACTACCAGTAGTTTAAAAAACATAATTCTGTAACTGAAAAGGGTGTCAGTTTGTAACTCTTATAAGAACAGTTGTTGCCATCACTGAAATTGGGGGATGTGCTTAAAGAGCTGCTGTAATTAAAACAGTGCACTTCTCAAACTAGGGTGTGTTGCCGAAGTTCAGCTGTCCTTGTGATCAGAGGCTAAGGAAAGCCTGAAGCCTGCTAAAAATTTCCTTCACCATTTCCCCGTACGTGATACTGAACTCATATTTGCCTATTTTCAGTGTAGCCCAGCAGCAGCTCCCCCAGCTCTGGTGATGAGAACATCCTTTAGATGAACTGGGCTTTCTCTGGCTGTGTTGCAAATGTCTTTAAAACCATATATTGCATAGGAAGGTGTGCTGGGAGATACTTGCCCTTGAATACCTGCAGGGAGAATAGCTCAGGCTTTGCAGGGTTGATGTAGCAGGCATAGAAACGAAGAAGAAGGGAAGCAATGACATTAACGGTGCTGTTGTGGTTGTTAAACAGCAGTCGGTGTGTATTTGTCACAGGGTACATATGGGCTGGCATTGTAAAACTATTTTACTTTTTTTAGTTATAATGAAGCAAGAGCACAGAGATGAGGTGGATTTGTCTGCTGTTCCATCCTTGGCCCTGCCTCATGCAGGCAGCGTCCAGGGCCTGCACTCGATGCGACCCCAGCTGCCTTCACCAGAGCAAGGACACCCCCATGACAATTTGCTGTCTACGTCACCCAGGAGCCTCGTGTGTCCCGTTCAGCCACCCTACACGGCCATGGTGACCTCGGCAGTGCCACACCTGCCACATATGCAGGGTAGAAACCTCAGTCCAAGTGAAGAGTGTCACGTTTTGCCTCCTGCCGTGGTTCAGTCTTTTCAGGTAACATCAGCACCTCCTGTGAGGCCTTCTTACCAGCCTATGCAGTCTAACGATGTGTACAATGGACAGCCTGGTCTTCCTATGAGCTCTGCCTCCAGCCAAGGATTTGATGCGATTTCATTTCCACAAGACACGGCTGTACCTCATTTGATAAATCTCAGCTGCCAAGCTCTACCACCAATGCAGTTCCATTCCTCAAATCCAGGTTCTGTGTCAGCCTCAAGTCCGGCAGGACACCCTCTGGCACACGCAGCTCATTCGGGACAGTCGTCTGCTCACCTGCCATCGATGGGATACCACTGCCCGGGCGCCGGGCAGGGCTCCATCCCCTCCGCAATGAGCCGCTCCCTCGGCCAGGCTTCTCCCCAGCTGCAGCAGGTCCCGTACCACTCTCCAAACCCAGCGTCCGCTTCTTCCCCGTCCCCGACTGCTTCCCACCCGCTGGGCCACTCGCCGCTGTCCGGCCCCTCTTCCCCCCAGCTCCAGCCTCTGCCTTACCAGTCTCCGAGCTCAGGACCCGCCCCGTCGCCGCCGCCCGGGAGCCGCTCGGGGCAGCACTCGCCGCAGGCCGCCAGCCCCGCGCTGGGAGCCCTGGGCACGGTGTCACCCCTGGGACCCCACCCCGTGTGTGACTCATCTCCCTTTGCACCCGAGGGGACAGCTGTTCACATCAAACCGGAGCCTGAAGACCGGGAATTGAATTTTCAAACCATAGGACTACAAGACATCACACTAGATGATGGTAAGTGGATATAATATTGCAATACTGGGGTTATAATGGGCATCAAGCTACAAAGTGGGTGTGGGAGGGTTGTTTGGTTTAGAACACACTGCTCTTCACAGAAGGAAACTCCTATCATCAGAATGGAGTCATATTTTTGTGTCCAAAGCAACAACTTGTCTAAGACCATATATATTGGCTGTTAATTTCTAGTTATACAATTCAAGCATTTTAGTCTGATTTGCCCACAGATTTTGGTTTTTTCATAAAACAAGGCTTGAGGATCAACTCCTACGCATTGATACCTTGTATTCAAGAAAGTAATTTGAAGTAGTTTCTGATTGTCTCATTGATATGTTTCAGTGAGAATCGTAAGTTGCACAGATGTAGTTGGGAGTCTTGTTTCTTGGAGTTGTCCCAGTTTTGAAGGGCAGGCTGGTGTTTTGATAATGTATCACATGCATTTTGGCACTGTCTTGGTCTCCTCACAGACATTCTGTAGATACCTCTCATAATTCAGCACCTCTGCTCACAGTGGCTGTTTGCTTTCTCCACTCTGGCTACCTTTTTGAGAAGTTCACTTGTTTAACACAAACAGAGCAAGGACATTATAATGCTAAATGCCAGATTATAAAGGACTGTATTGTAAATATTTGGACTTCTTTTTTATTTGGTAATTAATTAAATAGTTATTTATAATATTTTTCCAACCAAGTGAAAAAAGAAAAATATCATATCCTAAACATCAGACTGTTTGAGGTGTAGATGCAAAGCAATTTAAAGAACATGTCATGCTAATAAAGGCTAGAAGAACAAAAGGCCTGGCCTTAAAAGTTGTGTAAAATGTGTTTGGTTTTGATGAAGGGAATTATGCCAGTGTCTCTTTTCTAAAGTCGGCTTAAATGTTGTGATTTGGGGTTTTTGACCATCCCTGGTAATTACTTAATTACATCAGTAGTAGAATAAAGACTTAAGTGTAGGCCATCTGTTAAGTGTCAGTCCCAGCTCCTTGCATAAATGGAGCTTTGCTATTGTTACCTCCAAACAGTAGTAATAAAATTTAGTAAGAAATGTCTTTAAAGACATGGCATAGTAGAAAGAAAATGAGAGAAACCAATCTAGTTGAGCTTTCAGTTCAATTGCCACCTTAATTAAACAAAGCTCTCTTTTTAGAAACACTGTTTATCAATCAACTTAAGTTTATTTAGAGAGGAAGGAAGAGACTGATTCTGTCAAGGACTCGTTGAGGGGAGAAAAGCAAGGCGTTTCATAACATGCATGCAGCAAAAAAATAGCGTTTTATACTTCTGTACAGAGGAGTGAGAAAGAAATCTAATGTTTCAAGTGCCAGGTTAGAACCTACCTTTTCCTCATCCTTCTTCTCTCCACACCCACAAAAAAAAGATGTTGAAACAAATCAAATATAGCTAAATACTGTAGCTAGACTCTTCACAAACTAGGCAAAGTGTTCAGCACTTACGAGCATCTTGCAGTTTTGTTTGTAGTTGTTCAGAAATTAAAATAGATGCACAGTAAAAAGAAAGTTGTTTTTTTTTCTACATCACAAATATTTGTTGCTTTTCAATACAATTTCCTTTGCTTAGCACTGAAAGTACTGCCTTGTTCCCCTGCTGACAAAGCCATGGAATCACAGAAGCTGTCGGAGCCCACTGAAAGCGTAGCCTCTTGCTGATGGTTTAGAGTGCAATGAACATGGGAGTCAAATGGCCACAGCTTAATTAACTTCTGTTTTCAAACGATTGTTGTAGAAAGCTAAAGAATTTCTGATAACTGCTGATTAAACATACTTCATATATGGAAAATAGAACATGGATTTCAAAGCTGAACTTGCCCTTGGCAGCAGCACTGGGATTGTGAGCAGATCCCTGCCTTTCCCTTCCATACTGCTGCCATGCCATGATTTCCTGAGGGTTGGGTTTGGGGCTTGTTTGCATTTTCAATCTGCAAATACAAATCAGATGTTGAGCATGAAACCTGCTGTTCCAAAAGTCTGGAAGGGCACAGTGACAAGAAGCAAAGCTGCTCAGTTCTTTCAGTGTCAGTGAATACTTCCTCTGCTTAATCTGCTTTAAGGAAAAAAAAACATGTTTAGACAAGAACACTTTTTTCAGTAATTTATCTAACATACTACTCTGGTTTAAAAATAATTCTAAAATTTCTTTGTCATGTATAATTGAATTTTAGTTTCTGTACAAATAGAGCCAGGCACAAATAGCAAATAGGCTATTCTACAATAATGTTACAACAATTAAAGAAAAAAGTCCAAACATAATTACATACATAAAATGAGTGTTGATACAATATGTTCTCCCAACTAATACATCAAACCTGAAAGCTCTACTTAGAAAATAGGTTTATGAGGGTTACCTCAAAAAGGTATTTTAGAGGTAAGTAATTAAGGCAAATAAATTGGCTTAATTATTTAGGCAAATAAATATCTCAAAATATAACACAAAGCCAATCGAAAATTTTTTAAATCATATCTGGATTACCGGCCTTAAATATTTAAATCAATAGTCTTAAAATAAACAAAAAGCTCTGTAAGCATAAATTATCTTCTTTCTTTTAAGTAATGTTGTACACTGTTTAAATATGAAAGTAGTATCTATTTCTTTACCAAGAAAATATTTCAAAAAATATTTTACAAAATTTCAGTGTAGGACGGAAGTTTTGCCCCATGACAAAGTTAATCCCAGAATTACAGTGTAGCTTGACAGAATCTGATTTAAAATTCTTAAAAACTAAATCTCAACCAAAAGAAACCCCACAAAACTGGGAAACCCTCACCCACCTCCAGATGTGGCAGTGTAGGTAATAGTTGGATAAATTCATTTAAGTAAGACCCCTGGAAGTGACTCTTAGTGCCTCTTCAGCCAACATTCAGGTGTTTTCTTAAAAACACACCAAAACCCCTTCCAAATCACTACATAATACAGAACTACAAAGCTGCCGCATCCGTCAGTGCTCAAGCCAAGAGCATCTACGTTAGTCTCGACGCAGCATATCCTGGAAAGTGTAACACATTTGCAGCTTCCCTACAAAGTTCAAGGTGTTAGCCAGTGACCAGGTGGAGAATCTTTTTAAATGTTGTTGTATTCCTGTGCCCTTTACCTGGGCTGTGATTGGAAAGGCACATCCTGCCCATGTGTCTGCACAAAGGACACTTCTTTCCTTTTCCCCCCCCATACTGAACTTTGACTCTTCATTGTCTCGTTTTTCAGGAGCTCCTTGTTGATATCCTTAAGACTTTCCTAATCTCCACCTTGAATTTAATTTTTTCCCCCTCTTCCCATCCTTGCACCCTACAGGAACACCTTCTAATTCACTTGAAACCAGGGATCAAAATGCATGAGGTCATATAGATGCAAAATTCAAATTGCATTATAAAAAACATTTGAAACATAATACAATTTCAAAGTAGTATTGTATGCACTACTTTAAAAGCATTCTGAAAAAGTTCTCTTTTCTGCTTAAGATTTTGTAGTAGTCAGGCTGCACAAGCTCAGAAACTTTTTGGGCTGGAACTAAGTAAAAACAGCTTCATGCAGTTTTGTTTGTCCCCTCTACTTTTTTATCCCCCGGTGTGCTGGACCTTTTTTCCCTTAGTATCTTTCAGCAAGTCAGCCCTCTGGCCAACACCTCAGGCTAACATTTCCCTGGACAGACAGTGGAATGTTTAGGGCTGCAAATAGATGTAAACAAGGCAGCTGAAGTGACAGGAAACAGGCAGCTGGTCATTTCTGGACTTTCCTGCATCAATCATCCATACTGGGCTCTGCTGCACACCCATCTAGTAAAGTTTCTTCCTCATTTGAAAGAAAAGCTAGACTCAGACTCAGTCTGGTTATATGGTGAGGCCTAACTAATTTCTACCCCCTCTGTTTTTAGAAGGTGCTCCTAATGTAGTGGTTTACCTATTCCCACTGTCAAGTTTTAGGTTTAAAATTGTTCCAATACTGTTGATCTCAAATTTAATCTTTTGTGGTTTGCAGCTTAGGAGGGAGTTTATGTTGGATTTAATGGTTTTCTACAGTGATGAGATTTCTAACATGTACACCTGTATTTAACCATTTCTAAGGTATTGTTATGCTGTATTCAGCAATTCAGGATGACCTTCTACTAATCCTCTTACATCTTGTTACTCATTTCATCTCCATTACATAAAGCTGGAGATTAGAAAATACAGTATGTGCATTTACTATAAATCATAACTAGAAATCCCCTAAGTACTTTGTGTATATAAGGCAATAAGGCTTCTTTGGAATAAGGAATAATATGGAATAAGACACATTCCGTGTAGAGCTCTAAGCCATTAGCATTCATTCATTTTATTAGTTCTGTGATAACTCTCTAGCTGATAAATTCTCTTGCTGAGAAGTTGAGATGATTCTGATTTTGGCTAGAAGACTTGTACATCTTTGCAGGCAGCTTTTTTTACCATAGCTTCAGCTTAATTTCTGAAGAATCAAAGTGGTGAGTAATAAGAAAATATTGGAGAAGGACTACACTTTGTATTTCTGTCTATATTTAAAACTTACTCATTTACAGATCAGTGTTAATTAAGGCAGAGTCCTGCCACTGGAGAGCTGCAGAAGCACAGAAACTACTGAATGCTGGAGTCTGGTGGAGTGTAGAGGAGAGCAGCTCAAACTTGAGATGTACATCTCAAATCCAAGGTGAATTTATTGTCTCCTGAGTACAGAGCAAAGTGTTGCACCTTGCAGTGTGCCCAGCAAGGCCAAGGACTCTAACCTACACTGTGCCTGGAACTCTCAGAACAATCCTGCACTGAAAGGCATTCTGAAAACTATACCAGTATAAACTGTTTAAAGTTGTGTTCAAACTCTTCTCTTAGCATTCTGACTATTAAATCTGTATTGTCAAGCAATATGAGACAGCAATAAAAAGCAGTCCTGCAGTGAGATGTTGAAGTGATAAGGCAGAATCTGAAAGGTATTGAAGGAGAATGGAAATCTACTTTGAGAAATGTGTGCTTTGAATAAGATAAAGATCCAGACTGAGCAATAGTTTAAAAGCTGAAGGGTGGAGCAGCAAGCAAAAATGAAATGTTTTGCATCAGGGGTTGTCAGCAGTTAAAGGGTACTTTGACCATATCTTCTAGGGGATTCACTCACTGTGCCGCACTTGTGTCAGCAAGGCATCCATTGAGAAGACCAGTTACAGATTTCTAATGTATAAAAATGTCAGCTAAATCCTCAGGTGTCTATGGCCAGCTCTCCCAGTGAAAGCCACAGAACATAACTCAACTGGCTCACCAACTCAAAAAGATTCCGGTTCAATAATTAGTAGAGGTTAGAGACTTCTTCCATCAGTGCAGGTGGCACTTCTGTCCCAAGGTGTGGCTGCTGGCAATTGCAGCAGAACTGGAAGGAGCTCAGTTCACCTTGTGACCCTGGAAAAAATCCACACAGACCCTACAGCACCACTTTCCATTGCACAGCCTTCTAGAGCCAAGGCTTTTGCTGAATTCTGTGTCACACTCGGCTCTCTTGTGTGAGAGGCTGCAATGAGTTGGTTTCAGCAGGATACAGAACTGCAGAGTGTGGCAGCATAGCCAAGCCATGAGCTGGCTATTTGTTACTGTGGCAGGTAGTTGCAGACCTGGTGCTGTGATTCTGCAGGCTCATTTAGTTTTCTGTACAGCTATAAACATAATGTGCACAGGAAAACTATACTCCAACATTCCGTACAGTTAATTTAAAAAAAAATAGTTCTGCCTAGTGAAGTTGACATGAAACATGAAATTACTAAAAGCAAGCCTGGCCTGTGGCTTGCAATGTTCATGTGGGTCTGTGGGAGTTTGCCACAGCAGCCATGGCCTGACGTGTGGGTGGTTTGGTCTCAGAGCAGCATGATCAGCTGGCTGCTCCAGCACAGACAACTGGGGGTTAATTAGAGCCTGGCAGCTTCTTCTGTTTTGTTAGGGAAAGTTGACACTCGCTGGTCATGTGGAGTCAAAACCAGGCTAAATATACTGCACTAAGCAATGTGACGTATTTGCAGGGATTCTTCAAATAAATTCAGCTGGTAGAGTTCTGTCTGGAGCTGACAGAAGGTGTATGTCCCAGGAAATGTGTGCTGCAGTCTGTCCATAGTTTTCCTTGAGGTTTCCCAATCCTTGTTACCTCTGTCAGGAGAGCAATTCACTCACCTGTCCTCTAAAACAAACAATTTGTATCAAACTTCTTTTTGCAAAGTCCACTTTGTGCTACTCACTTAAGGAGCACTGCAGACGATCATGCATTCTAGAATATTTTGGGAGATGTACTTTTCTAAAACCAGTACATCTTCTAGGTTATGTCCCACAGCCCACACATCCTGCTGCAGTTCAGCAGCAGTAAAGGATATACACAGGCTAAACTTTTAATCAGATAGTGCTACAAAAACAGGAAGTTAATTAACTCCTGTAGGAGGAGATCCTGAAAACTAAATGGGATGACTTCAGGAGCTCCTTGGTCTGCCTGTATCCATAGCAGAACTCTAATTTTAAGTTGACTTCCTGCTTTCACCCAGACCAGGTACTGATAATTGAGGGTTTAAAGCTTTTCTTAACCTTTCTTTGCTTAAAGACTGGACAACGAGATTGTTCAAAAAAGTATGAATTTTTGATCAGTTAAACAGATCTACTGGGTGTCATTTTTCTCGATATTTGTTTCAACGTCCTAGTTTTCATTTTGGCTTTACATGATTTGGTTACAGAATGTATTTTAGTAGTGCTTAAGGTATTAAAATATCACAAAGTATAAAGGTATTTTCAATGTATATTTTTCTTGTACCTCAAGTTGTGTCTAATGTGTGTGTGTAGAACAAAATCTTTGTGCTGTATCACACAGTAGCAAAGGCTGTTGCTTTGTGTCCCAAACAAGAAGCAGTGTGTGCCTGAGGACAGTGCATGCTCTGTTCCAGGAGGGGCTGGCTGGAGATGTGTGTGCTGTGCATGGCACAATTTGTCAGGGATTGATAAAAGCAAACACTCACCACTGTCAGCAGCTTTGGTAGTGCATGCAAGAACCTCAGGATCTTGCTAAGTATGAAACTAATTAGAAAAATTGCTCAGAAATGTATTTCCCTGCCAGGACATATAATCCTTACTGTATAAGCTGTGCTGTCTTTATGGTGCAGAGGCTGTTGCTTCATGAGCTAATGAACTCCACTGTTCCCTCTGGAGGCTTTTTCTCAGTGTGTGTTGTCTGCTTTTTGAAAGCTTCACCTTTCTAAAGAGGGCTCTTGGTGCAGTTAATTTGTTTCATCACGAGACAGTTTCCTGCTCGTCTCCCTGGATTCATTAGATCTTTATTTAAGTATCACTTTCTTGCTGTTTCTACCATAATTGATGGGGGGAAATTATCTTTTCTTATCTCCTATTATTTGACAAGAATTTGTCCTTAATTTACTCCTTTCCTTCACAATGGCAGTGGACATTTTCATTGAAACCCAGATAATGCTTTCCACTTCCCATTTAAACACATGTAACTTTACACTTTGAACAATTAAGCGTGAGAAGTCACCCAAAGAGGTAATTTGAGCTGCTTGAATTTCAGAAGGAAGTAAGGGTAGATTCCTTTGTTCTCCCAGGAGTCATCCCTAAGCAGGGCTTAGAAACCATGCTGGCAAAACAAGCGTGTGCCTCTATCCAGAAGGCAGAAATTAGCCAGGGTCCAGAGTAATTTTGTTAATTGCGTTAAAGCCTAGTTGACTAAACTTGCAACACTGTCTTGGGCAGGAAAATAAAAAAACAAATCCAACCTCGTTGTAAACTCTGCACAGCCACTAATCACAGCTGAATAAACGCAGACTTGTTGGTTAAAATAATGAATACACTATTTGACATCGATTTTTCCTCTAGGAAAAGCTCCATGCAATGCAGCTCTGCACTACCTGCAGGGTTTCTCACGTGGCCCAGGTCTGAAGAAGCCACCTGTGCCATGCTAACACTTGGTGTTTTGCCCCTGGAGCTGTGGTGGGCTGACTGCAGAGCGGAGCATAGGCAGGGTGTGCAGGGGGACACAGAGGGGAGCCAGGGCTGGGAGCTGCGACAGCTCCCTGTGCTCGCGGAAGAGGGAAAACGGCACCAAAGGCTTTGTTTACTAGGACTCTCTTGCTACTCTGGAGTTGCTGTCAAGGGCCACAAGTACTTCTAATTTGACCACAGTAAGTAAAGCAAATTGAAAAAACTGGAGGAGGAATGTTCTAAACACGAATACTAAAATCAGATTTAATCAGTATGTATTCATGATGATGCACCTAGGCAGACATCCAAAAAATTAACCTTTATGGCTCTGGCTGCTAAATGAAAAGTAACTATACAAGTAAATATACAAGTTAAGCGATACTGTTTTTAATAGGCACTCTGATAACTTATAAATAGTTACTTATGTCACATACGCAGTGTTTGTGAATGAAACGGGGTATTTAAATTAGTGCTATTAAAAGAAAAATGAAAATCACTTCCTGGTTGAGTGAACTGTAACTTCTTGGTTTAGTCCAGTCAGTAGTTATGTCTGTCTTCTTCTCTGACACAGACAGTTTTATCTCTGACCTGGAATACCAGCCATCAGGTTCAACAGAGAAATGGACTCAACATTCAGCACTCATGTCCAACTCCTATGTGGAAAATCTAGAGGGTGAGTCTGCTTACTGAAATGCTTCAATGTTTGAAATTGGAGCACAAAGGAAAGGGGAAAGTGTTTTAAGAGTTTTAAGAGCTGCAAATAAAAAGCACTGTGTACTGCTGAAGTATTGCTATAACTGGACACCTGTATTCTGAAATACTTGGAGATTTAGCATTTGTGAACCAGGTGTGCACTCATTCAGTAAAAACCTCCACTCAAAGTATACAGAGGTGCCACAGAACTTCCTGAGTGCTGTAGGATCTAGTAAAACAGCAGATGAAGATATGAAAATCTTAAGCCAAATATGGGCAAGGTAGAAGAGTGGCCAGATCAGTTAACTGAGAAATTTGGAATGTTTCTCTTTTTCATAAAGATGAAACAATGTCAATTTAAATAGATAGAATACCGTGGCATGCACCACCAGTCATAGGAATACAGGTTCATGACAAGATTTAGAGTCGAATGTGCAGTATGATTGGGTAAGAATATCTGGATTTATTATTTCAGCTTCTTTACTTCACATATAAGCAAGATAATTATGCACTATGACTCTTCTAAATACTAACAATATTAGAAATTGTTGCATGGTATATTGGTCTTGTTTGTGTTCAAACTTCAGTGGTTTTCACTTTATTACAAACATCCTTAATATGCCAAAGAACTATAATGTCCTTTTTTTTCCAATACATATACAAATACAAATACATTATAAACACTTATAACACGCTCTTTCTCCATAGATTTTTAAAGGTTAATAGCTGTAAGTGTACAGTAGATTTGGTAAAATAACCAAGCTCTTCATAAAACTTTCACACAATTACTGTATAGACTAATCCTAAGTTTGTTTGTGAAACTGAAATAAATCACAGTGGTCTTTTGCCAGCTTTCAAGAAACTTAATTCTGCTTTCCTTACCTATCAAATTGTTGTTAGTAAGGTAAGTAGCTCCTATTTGGGATGGCAAAGCCAGGGAAAGGCTGTACACCAAGCTGACATTCCTGTGTCTTGAAGCAGCAAATCAATTAGTAAAACTCAAGTTACAAGTTAGATTATTTCAGTGTTCTATACTATATCCTATGCAATTCAGAATCTGGTAGGTTCAGAATAATTGTTGAAGAGCAGAAGTTGTTGAGAAATGGAAATTCAGGCTAATAATAAAATAACCCTCAAATACCAGTATCCCCAACTGAAAAATAACACATAGGGTGGCAAACCCCAAATTTAGGCCTGTGAAATATATGCTGACAGGTCCTTTTAAAAAGGGCACACAAGCAGAAACCCAGACACAGAGAGAAACACATTTACACACAAGTGTTAGCATTTGACAAATGCAATTGAGAAACATGGCATTTTTTAAAATTTAAATAATGGGTATTTTATACTGCATAATGTAGTGTGGTATTAATACAAGAGATAGGATCACAGGAGGAAAGTAGGATGGTTTTGTACCTTGAAGAATGCTCAGTGTCAAATTAGACAAGTTAACTATATCCACTGCCAGTACAGAATTCTTCCAGAGCCAACTTTCAGGCTTAAATTAGGAAGAGCACAGCTTCTAAATTCTACTGCTGAAGAGGAGAGTGACTATGACTGTATTGTGCTGCAGGAGATCAGAGCATCTACAAAGGCAGGAAATAACTAATGGAATACTTGAGTCATCCTTTATAGAAGGGGTAAATGAGATGACTGCTTCAGGGGGTACCAAATCATGAGGAAAACCCACATGAGGAAATATCTCTTTATTTGGTTGAAAGGAGTGTATAAAAACTTTTTGAAAAAATAAAATCATGTTTTGGAGCAGTTTCAGTATCACAGACTGTGACAAACTTGAAAAGAAAAAAAAACGGGTAGTTAGAGAAAAAGTGGAAATTAGAATAAGGGAAAGAATAAAACCTGCACTCATCAATACAGTGTTAACTATTCTCATTTAAAACTGTCTTGAATTTAAAATGGACAGTTCTATGAAAACTTTTTCAGTAGTGTTAAAAGTAGTCTTGAAAGGGAGAATAAATGCTAGGAATGTCTAGGGAACAGCAGAGAATAAGAAAATGCTACTCCTTAGGTCTGTTTTGTGGCCACGTTTTGTCCCTGATGCCACAAAAGAATTAGATGAATGCCTGTTGTTGGATCTGCTAGAAGAACTCTGCAGCCAGAAAAAGGAATGAGGAGAAAATGCCAATTTTAATAAATGAGTGGAGGGCACAGAAAAGGTAATGGAAGATAATTCCTGGAGAAGAAACCAGTAAGTGACCACCAAGTAATCCTGGGTTAAGTTAAGCACAGCTAAAAAGCATTGCTACTGCTATAGGGAGTTAAGCTTTGGAATCTGCTGTCACAGAATGTTGCAGTTGACAGAATTTTGCACATACCTTAAAATACCACAGGGAGAAAAATCCAGATTGGACCATCTGGTGCAAAAGACACTGACTCAGGAACTCCCTGGGAAAAACACATTTTGGAGGTTGGTGGAACACCCTGGGGAGGCATTGTTATATTTTACACGTCTCTGCTCTTGCCCATTGCAGCCTAGTGGTCTATAACCTGAACTGGTTTGCCTGAAGTTCTCCATGGAGGTTTTCAGGCAATATTTTTGACTTAGAAAAACCTAAAATGCTTGGCAACTGCCAATAAAGAGATTTGCTTGTCCTGTAGAAAGTAGATTAGTGGCTTCCAGCAAGGAAAAATATTTGCATTATTCCCTGAAGGGACTGTTGGTTCAGGAATTTCCTTTTCTTATATTCTTATATAAAATATATATGCTTATATATTTTTCTGTTTTCCTTTGTGCTCTGGTACAAAATATTTGTCTTTTAGTACAATGAGAGGGGGATTAGATACAGAGCAATTAAGAAGCATGTTAGTTTCTGCTTTGCATTTGATTAAAGTAGGTAATGCCTTTACTTTTGATACTAGAACTTCAAAATGCCTTAAGAGAACTTGTTATTCTAAATTCATTGTTGGAGGGGGGTTAATTTATCCAAAACAATCAGGAATTTATTATTAGAAGCACCAGCTTTCATGATGATGTCATGCTTTGTAACACAAATCAGACAGGTTTGTTCTGTTGCAATCAGTGAACATGGATCACTTTCTTTAGGTGGGAATTTCACCAGAGGAGTTGGTCAGTGTTGGGACAGCTGATAGGATCAACACTCATAGCTCTGGGTGTCACTCACTGCACAAATGGCTGAGCTGTTCAACCTAACTTTAGGTCTTAAAACTCTGGATTGCAAATTGCAAAGTTTGAAGAGCTCATCCTGAGCAGTCTGGCTGTCAGGCTGTGGCTTTGTCAGCTGTCCAGTGCAAGCCTTCAGTGACCAGAGGCAAAGCCCTCCCTCGGCCTCAGGGGCAGGGGAGGCCTTGGTGCTGCAGCTGCTTCCACTTGTGCAGTGAGCAAGGACTGCAAACAGGCAAACAGAGCACAATGGGAAATGAAAACCATGGGAAGAACCCAGTAAAACAAATCTCTTATTTTACAGCTTATTTTACAACAGATCCAAAAGTCAGAGCTACCTTTACACTGTTCTACCCATACTGATGTTAGGATGCTGCTTCATATTTTTTAATTCTTAGTTTTGTAGGCTGGAGCCTCTATCTGACATTTGTTGCTTTTTCAATGCAGTGTGTCGCTCCTTTTTCAATGCAGCACAGAGAGGGAAAAGCTTTGCAATGCAATATGGCAGTATCACCAGTATTGACCAGGCCAATCTGCTCTGTCTGTAGCAGATATTCTCCGCACCAACTTAACTTCTGTTCTGCACAATCTATTTTTAACTATTAGTATAAATTTGCTAGCCAGCTTACATTCTAGATAAATGTTAAGGGAGGAAAAGGTGAAACTCTTGCATATAAAGTAACAGCTGAAATTCTGAAATCTGGGAAAACTGCCAGAGGTCAATTACATAGACAGAAAAGTTGTTAAAATCATTTCCATTTCACAGCCCAATATTTTAAAAAAAATCTATTTTAAAAACCCACTGTATCACATTTTGATCTGTGCCATATCTGACAGGTTTTCAAAGTGCAGTTATCCATGTTGTATGGAGGAATATGCCACATGTGTGCACAGTGTACTGTGTCCACCCCTCTCTTTTTGTCTGCTGCAGTCATTATTTCAGGATTAGTGACCTGGACTGTTAGCCCAGAAAAGGCTTTGTAACATTTTTGATGTCATCCACTCAGTTGACTTTGATCATCCACAATGATTTTAGGTATCAGTAGGTACCAAATGATTACTAAATATTAGCAAGGGCTCTGTAATGATTTAGTGTGTAAGACATTTCTGGTTCTTCCTGACTTGAGGAGTGGGTAGAGGTCTGGGCTATGGGATCAACACCTGGCACCACACGTACCAAACAGGAAGGGATTTAACTGGAGGGGGCAGTGGACTGAAAAGTCAAGGTCTACTTGCACAACTGTTCATCCAAAGTTTAATGGAATTGGCTCTCTCCAAAGAGGCAGCAAAAGTATGAACTACAAAACACACATGAACCTGCAAGGCACAGGGAACATGAAAATTGCCCTGGAGATCTGTATTGCTGAATCCCAAACAAGCTCGGCAGCCATCCCCTGTAAACTTATGCTGAAGAAAGGAAATGGTATTAAGACAAGGAGGCTTAACAAAGCCATGCATGCTGCTTCCCCAGTGTCTAGTTGCTAATGGGATAACTCTTAAGGTTAAGCAAAAGGAGTATGAAAGCTTTCTAGCTGTATTTTGAGGACAGAGTAGCCCCTGCAGTCAAAACTAGGAGAGGTGGGGTAAAGTGGTTTTTTAAAAGTAATTTTCTTCAGTTTGTAAAGCATCAGCAGTAGAGCCTGAGCTTGTCCTTTCTCAGAATTGTTGAAATTTGTTCCTCTCCTGGTTTGTCACCTGAAGAATTTGAGTTTTGCTAGACAATATTGTAGAAAACCTGTATTTATGCGCATGAATTGAATTTTCAGTTTTAATCACAGACTACTACATGTTGTGTGCTTGCCCCTCATTGGAAGAAGGTGACATGTCATACATTCAAATACTGACCTTTGGATTTCTCTTTTGGCCTTTGATACAAAAAGGAAAATGCTGTATGATTTTGTCTTCAACCTTGTACATTTTTATGCAGGATTTTATCTCCTCTTACTGATTACATGATTTACATTTTAAACTGCTTTAATTTATACCATTCCCCATCAGAAAGACAAGTTCTTATAATGCTGGTATTATATGAATACTATGTGTGCCATGAAAGATTAGAGACTGATCTGAGCTGCTGCCTTCTGCAAGTTCTGCTTTCTGTGCCTTTATTTTTACCCTTATCTGAATAATGGAGAGTCTTCTGGAGTCTGCAGGCTCCCCCCACTCCATTTGTTTGGTACAGAGTTTGAGACAGCTGAAATGGGCTTTCCTGGAAAGTATATAATAGGAAGATGTATTAGGTGAGAGGCCAAAGTCTCTGAAAAAATACCTTGTCCAGACACAGCAGGAAAAGCATTTTGGCCTTTTCTTGAGGCCTACAAGGTGCTCTGGCAGAACACATACTTACTTTGAAAAAAGCACATTTGAATACAGGTTGGTTTTATAAATTAGCACTTCTTACAAAGTCACTGGAACAAGTAGGATTTCTGCACTAGAATACACTGTTGGAATGAAGACATGGTCCTGCATTTGTCTAAGAAATGGTAGATGTCTCTAATGGAAATTCATGTAAACCAGATAAATCTGTATTCACCACATGTTAAAAGTATTGCAAAAAAACCCACTGAGCCACTAAACAGCTTCTTATAAACAGCTCAGTGATTATTTAGAACAAAGCAACGTAAACTAACCGGTAGCTTTAATATTCTACATAATGATTTCTGCAGAAGCTTGGCAAATAAAACCCCATGTGACCAGCTATTGTCCTCAGTGTAATGTGTTTTAAGGAGAATGCAGTGCCAATGGCTACGTGCTGTTCAGTTAAACACCTCTGCCTGTGGGAACTACAAAACAGTGCAGGACAGACCAGTTTGTGCTAATGGTGCTAGTACAGATACAGATCAGCCATCAAAACTTAAGGGAAGTAACTAATAATTTCAAAATACTGGACTTAAAAATGTTATTTTTAATGCTTTTATTGTAGCACTCATGAAAGTTTTAGCAGTACTGAACAGCTGGGCCACTTGATTTGCACAAAGCTACTATTCAGTAGATAAGAGCTGTTGGAGGTCCTTAGAGCAAGCTAATGAATCCCCTGACAGAAGCTGGTGGAGCACAGTTCTTATGAATAATCATCTATAAATTAATATAAAAAAAAAAACTTGTGGGTTTTTTTAGCAGATGTTTACTTATGCAATGTGTTGGCCTAATAAAGATACTTGGGAAAGTGCCCTACCTGCAGTCACACAATTTCCAGTGTCGTAGTACAGTTAAGTTCACTGACTGACAGGTTTTTTTGAAGCCAGATAAATTGCGAATCTTGTAATGCGTGAGGGAATTGGCTTTTCCACAGTGTGTGTGACCTGTTAGAACCTTTGGGTTCAGTACCATGTGTGTAACAAGCTGTCCTTGCACTCCTGAGGAGAAAACCATTGCAGCGATGGAGTCATGGATAACAAACACCTCCTCCGTCACACACAGGGCTGTGACAGGAGGTGGTTTCAAAGCTTTCCCAAGCAGCTTTAAAGAATATAGACACAACCTCTTTTCAGAGTTGGATTTGCTATGTTACATGGACTTCAGCATATTCACAATATTAATATATTTTCTTTCAGAGTCACATAGGATTGTGCTGCCACAAAGGGCAGTCAGTGCTCAGGCTGTTCAGTGCTATAAACACAAAGAGCAATTTACACCACCTGTAGATTGATTTTGTTATGCTTCTACCAGACAGGAATGGTTGGTAGGAAGCAAAATCCTGCTACAGAAAATTAAGGAAGCATTAAGAAAGGTGGTGAAGTGCATCAACACTGTTCTGTAAAGTTACCCAATGGAGAACAAAGTAGCAAAAGCCTGAGTTCCTAATCTGTTAAAATGTTCAACAGAAGCAGCTTATTAGCAGAACAAAATGTTCTAAACATAAGAAGGGTCCTTAGTCAACAAAAAGATCCATTAAATACCTGTTTATAGAAGGTCTGAGAAAACTTATGCCAATGATAAACGAAAAACCTCTCTAATTCAGCCTATTCAAAGTCTTGCTGGGAAAGAGATACTATAACCTACTGCCACTCAGTAATGGGAATCAACAGGACTCATTGCTTCTATGAAATAACAATTTAGAGCTTGGTTATAGTCCAATATTTTTCTGAAATTTGTCATTATTATTTAATGTGATATTTTTCATGTCCATGTAGAATGTTATTCAGTTTTCTTTGATAACATTACCAAGCTCCATTTTTGTAAAATAGACATTTCTATCACTACTTTTAGCCTTTAAAATTATAATTTTATCATCTTTCAGCCTCAATTGCCCTTCAGTCAATTATATAGGATTTAGAGTAAGACTCCAAGATTGTCATTTCTTAATAACATAGGTTAACTTTGTCACACTCGTGGAGGTGTCCGTCATTTTTAAATAGTACAAGTTGATTAAACGTTGCTGAAGTTGACACACATGGATACATAAACTGGCCTGCATATTAGACCATCCTAAATCTTCACTGTAGAGAAATTGACAGATAATGTTTAGTTATTGTGTTTTCAGAAATGCAAGTATTTAGAAAACTGGCCCAATTAATAGGTATATAGTGCTTAAAAAGAATATTTTATTAACCTGAATCCAAGTTCTGAGGAAGTTCTGTAATTGGTCTGAAGGAGCCAAGAGTTGTTAGAGTTACTTGCGCTTGTCACACTCTTGAACAGAAGGAGTTCTGTGGGGAAATCTCAGTTAACCTGACCTGTGCTGTGCCTTTACCTGCATATCATGAATACTCATGTGCTTATTTTCTTCAAGGGGCTTAGGGAGTCTCCAGCATGGATTATGGCAGGACTTTTCTCCCCCTTTGCTTAACTGTTCCTGAAGCCAGGCTCCTCATTCATCTCCTGTTATGTAACAACCTCAAGGCTTAGCCCTGAAAGTATTTCTTTTTAAAAGGGTTATAGTGATGAGTTTTGCCTTTTGGAAAGCATAAAAACTGTCACTTTTTAATATTTCTTCTTTTTTTTATAGTGAATGAGATCATAGGAAGAGATATGTCACAGATCTCAGTGTCACATGGAACAGCAGTGGCCAGCCAGCCTGCACGTACGTGTCCTGGATCTCTGGAGACAAGAATATCTGATGGAATCCAGTAACGGATAAGCTAACAACTCAACATCCATGAAAACTTCACAGTTTCCCTGAGTATTTCTTCATCCTCTTCCTCTTTAGACTTACTGTGCTTCCAACTCTGTGGCCTTTATGAACTGGAACAGTGGATCCTTGCAAAGCCCTGTTAGTGGGTTACATTTTTGATGTAGAGACAGAGCATTTTAATTATAGTTCCTCAGATGCTGTAAAGAGACTTCTTAAAATGGACACACAGAATCTACACCAGATATTTTAACTGTTTTAAAGTTACAAACAAGCTTTGCTTTTTGCATTTAAATAGAATACTTTTATATTTTAAGTGCTTCAGATGTGTGGAGATGTTAGTTTGCTCTTATAATATTCACAGTCCTGAACATGGAAGACGATTTAATGCACATCTTCAGTGTGCCGCTTGCCCTTAGAGGTAGTATAGTTTGTAACTGATGATTTGTAACACCTTTTGGTCCTTTTGGAAAGCCTTTAAAGCTTCTGTTGTTTGATTTTTTTCTAATAAGATCTTCCAGTGGCAAATCATACCTGTCATCTGAAGCCAATGCCACGGAAGCCGTTGTGTATATGAATACTGTAGTGTTTTCTTTCTTAGATTCATAGGAAGCAAAGCCAAATGTAGATCTGCACTTGTTTATAAACTGAAGATGTTACTTGATAGGCTGCAAAAAGACCATTCCATCATGAAAGTGTTGGGATAGAAATTACATTCCAAAATTTAACTTTTATAACTTTGTGGATAATCTTCCTGATCTTTATTAGCACAGGCTCCTTCTTGAAATAGCTTTTTTTCTTAGAAAGTTACATTTGTAATCAAATTTGAGCAGTAGGATTTTAGATTAAAGAACAGCAACGTCAAAGCCATGTTAGATACAGGAGAAAATTTAATGTTTGCTGAGGATCTAAATGTTCCCATTATCCCTGCAGAATATGGTTTTGAAATCACCAATTCAGTGGCATTCAAGTTTTCAATGCAATAAATCATTTGATCACATCTGTATCTTTTATATGCTGTATGCCCAACCATGCCACTTGTCCTACAGAGATGGCAGTTAGAGTTCCTTAAATTCAGGCTGTTTGTAAGTGTCAGTTTGCTAAAAAGTAATTTACTGTGAAGTAGTGGCTAGGCAGTATAATGTGTCCATGCTTAATTGTGAAGGCATGAAGCAGGAGCTACCAAAGAAATATACAAGATTCATCACAGCAGCAGTAAACTCCCTGCTGTGCTCTGAAGATGCATCTCCCTAATCCCTATAATCTGATGAATTTGAAACAATCTGTTTACATCGTTACTTAAGAATCTCTTCCCAATTAGACTCCATGGAGAGGATCTCCCGTGCCTGTGGAGGCCACACACATTTCCCTCCCCCAGGAATCACTGGTTAACAGAATTTCCCTCCATGGAGCACATGGGGTAAAGCAGTCATGGCAAAGGAAGGTCAGCACTACATGGAACCTCAGAACATCCAAGGTGTTCCTTTTAATTGCTCATTTTGGTGAGCCATGACAATCTAACAAAAATTAAGAATTAATTAATACAAAGAATTAGAAAATCAGAAATTATATTTGCATTGGATCCAGTTCAGACAGGTGTGGCCATTTTAGCAGTTTAGCACATAGGGAGCACATGCCCTTTGTAGACTTCAAATGAATGAAAGGGTCTGACAGTGGAGACCAGTGCTGAGTTATAACACCTGGGAGAGTAAGCACAGCTTCTACTGATGTTGCATTTTGGCAACTGGGGAAAACTTTCTATTGAGCCTTTTACAGGCAGAACCTTACACTTGGAGTGAAGTCAGTGCCCAAGGAATACCATTACAGTAGCTGTAATCACATCTCTGTAATAGCTGAATCATGAACTTTTAAAGACCATATATTAAGTGGGTAAAATTGTAATTTTATCATGTACTTCCTTTTAAGAGCGCAGCCTGAGGCTACTAGCTTGATGTTTTATAATTATTTCAAACAACTTAACATAAGGCCACTATGTACCTGCTGGGAATCTTAAGCATCCTTTTTGTGAATGTACTGTTCAGTGGTGCAAATCTTGACATCTGCAGGAAATAATTGGCAGGGCTGGAATCTGAAAAGTGTGATAGTGTAATTGTCCCTCAGCAATGGTGCTTTACTCTGTCCTCTACTCACATATGTTAAAGATCCTAGAAAGAACTCACATGCTCAGAAATACATCTACTTAAATTTTTAACACCTTCAAAACAAACCAAACCACACAATGCTGTAAAACTATGTAATTGTCTCAGACTGTGTGCTGGTGGCAAGGCGTGTTCCAGTTTTCATTCATGTTTTGGGTCTTTTGCATTAACCATTGTTTGTAGGAGAATTCTGACTGAAAAGCTTTTCATACTGTATGGGATTTATGCTCCTTTATCCTGCTGGTACAGACTCTCCTTGCAAGTTCTCCAAGTAGCTGGAATTCACACTGTACCTAAAATATAGGAGCCCAAACAATCCGGAGTTGCTATGCACTAAATTTTCTGATGCCTTTAAATACCTTGATGCCTGTAGACATAGAAATGCTTTCCTATTTAAAAATGAAATTTAAAAAAAATATAGCTTTGGATACTAAAGCAGTTTTGTATTTGCCTTGTAAAAGCTTCAATACAAGGGTCTTAATTTTATTTTAGCTTGTGTGATAACGTAGATAAAGACTGTTAATCTTGTATAATTTTAGTGGTATAAAAAGCACACGATCTCTATTGGACTATGCAAATTTAATTAAACAACAGAACCCGACAACTGTTAATATTTTGTTGGCATCCACTTCCTTGCCCTTAAGTCCTGTCTTCTCCCTAAGAACTTTTCCAAAAATTTTTAATAATTTAGATTATCCTGAAGGAAAGCCTTAATGATGAGGTAGCTTTTCTATAAGGAGGGTCAAAGATCAATGTTGAGGAAAAAGAAAATAAAAGGGTAGCATATTAATCCAGGGGGACAGGGGTGAGTTCTGAAATTACCATAAACTAGCAATCTGAATTTCTGTAGTAAAGCTTACCTGTTATCAGGGGAACTGCCACCCTTTTTAAACCAAAGAATGAAAAAACGGTTTTGTTCTGATACAAAGCTTTGAAACTCTATTTTTGATACTCATAATGGATGTCATTCCTTGAGGTTCGAAAATCGTTCAAATTGAAGTTTTATATTTAAAAATGTGGGACAATAAAGATTAAGTTCTAGATGTTTACAGAGCCTTGTATTGTAATTTCATGTACATTTTGTATTTTAAACATTTTTGTAAGTTATGATTGCAGTGCTACTTGCAGAAATAAAGGGAAAAACTTGCATTTAGGCTCTTAAATCATAGTGTTCAAATAAATAAAAATAATGCAAATACACTGTCATTTATTTAAAATGCAGAACCAGATACAGTGGGAAGAAATTCTGATGCAGTGGTAACCAGCTGTGCCAGGCAGGGACCTTGGATATTCTGCCTGGAAGAATGGTGATTTTAAAAAATCTGATAGTTTGGAGCTCAGATTAGAGCAAGCAACAGTGGACCTCCACCTACGAAAGAAGTGAGCAGCAGTGCTGGCAGAGTATCGGCCTGCAGAATGCTGCTGCTTCCCTATTTACAAGTGTCATTGTTTCAATTACACACAAGATTATTCTGAAAGATTTTTCCAGATGTATTCAAGGGAGTTCATCATAAACAGTAATTTCCGCTCCTGAGAGGATATTGTCATAGGCAAGATGTAGTTAAACTGTTTCTGAAATGAATGTGAAATTCAACGAAGTTTAAATTACTTGCCAAATCCTGGCTGATCGAGCAGTAGAGAGGAAAGTCCCTGTGGGTAAAGTCAGGCCTTACAATATGTATCTCATCTCGGTGATTTTGGTGTTGCTGGAAAGGTTTTTATCTCCCTTGCAGTTTCTTACCGGGCCCTTTGGGTTCCCGTGGGATCCCGGTGAGGTGTGGCACCGTTCCAAACCGAAGACGGAAGCAAAAGCTCCGACCTTTGGCTGCCCATGCTCACCTGCCCGGGAGAGAGCAGGAGCAGGGATCACGGCTGGCAGGGACGGCACGGCCAGGGTGGGATTAGCCTCCCCCTCGTGTCCCGGCCCATTACCCTCAGCACTTCTTTTAGCTATAAATACACCAGAAAGGGGATGCTCAAGTGCCACCAACCGAATGCACGGTAAATATAGCCGAGGTTTAGTAAAAATAGCCCCGGCAGTTTGAAAGCTGTTCACATGTTCTGTAGGGTGATTACCCAGGGTATAATTAGCACACACCGACACCAGCAATAAGCCATTGACTGCGTCGCCTTTCGCGTCAGTTCAAGTCGCCTTTCAGACGCAAATGGCTGGAGGCTGCTCCGCCGGGGCTGATGGGGTGGGACGGGAGAGGATCGGCAGTCACGCCAGGGCGGTAGAGCTCAGCACTGACACGCACGGCTCTTGTTGCACAGACGAGACTTTATTCCAGGCAGGGTGAAAACGTTGCTTCTACCTTGCAAAACGCTGGTTTGGCATTTCAGGTAATCAGAGAGAAAGAATGTCCTGTTAAAATCAGTTCCTTTAGAAGAGTAACCAGAAGTTTGTTCATTTAGGACCCAAACGCAAAAGAAATACTGGCAGAAATCAAGGCCTTTTAATTTTCATATTGTAGCCAGTATTTCCTTACAATATTCTACAGCATTACTTGTGCTGTCTTCTTCCTGCTGCTTGTTTCTGGACCTCTTTCCCTGCCTAACTCAAAATACCACTGTACGGCCTGAGTCCACCATGTGCTCCACTGGACTGAGTAAGGTGAGGACTCGGCTGTTTTCTCCCCACCTTTTTTCTTTGCCCCTTGGCTTCAGTTAATTTACAAGTTGATTTACAAGTATTCAGGAACTAGCCACTACTGTAGGGAGTGAAATATTAAGGTATTAAAAGGCCATGGAGAAGAAAAAAGGATTTTCAATATATTTAAATTCGTGCACAGTTTTGCATACAGACTTCTCTGGTAAAGGAAGTTAATAGTGAACTTTATTCTGCTTGCTAAAAGGATAATTTTTATCAATCAGTCATTCTTAACACAAAAAAAAAAAAAAGCATTGTCATTTGTAGAGATCCTCTAAGAAATTATTTTACAATAACCTACTGTTATCTTTGTTAACATCTGCTACATGAAAAAGAAAACAGAAGGAAAAAAACAGATACAGAAGAAATAGAAAAAGCTTACTTTGCAATGACTTGGATGCTCCATGGATCTTGCTTTTGAAGAGACTGATCCACTAGAAATGTCAGGCTATACAAGTTCTCAAGCTGTTTCTGCAGATGTAAAGTTTTCATTTCTTTGGTGGTTTTATTACTAGGAACTAAAAAAACCAATACTTATCTCTTCCTTCCTGTCACTGCTGTGACACCTGCTGGTAAGAGCTGGAAGAATGTTTGTAGTGCTTGTTCTTTTCTGTAATTTTTGATCAAAGAAAAGTGATGCTCCTAAAGAGGACTTGATATGAAAATATTGCTTGGGAATGCAGTGCTGGATAATCACTGGTATCATATGAAGTCAATTGGAGGAAAAAGGGAAAAACTACTCTTCCAAGTTCTTGTGACAGTGGAATCATAAATGACTGATGACTTAGATTCTTCTTGTAATGAGAAGCAGGAAAGACAAGGAAGGAGCATGCTGAAAATCCTGGTAGTTGGGAAGGCAAGTATTTTCTAGAAAATAGGCAATTATAAAAAACAATAACCACTCTACACATTAACAACTGCAGCATCTCTCAATAAACACTTTTCACTCATTAATGACTGTAGATTCTGCAATCAAAGACAAAAGTTCCAAAGCCAAACTTCTCCACATACCTGAGCTTCTGGCTGTAACACCAACATTAAGGATTTAAGCTGGCATAGAATGTTTTTAGGACAAGGGATGAACGGTCAGGGCTGCCTTCCTAAATTTACTACAGCTTGGTACAAAAGGTGTGATTGATTCTTCTCTGCCAAGGTGGCACAACTACTGCAACAAACACAGCACAAAACAGCTGAGTGTTGTCCTACATGCATCATATTTTTTTTCTCTCAGCAATAAAAGGATCTGTTTGTAAATATCCCAAGAACTCCCTGGTGTATCCACCAGCCAAGTCATTCTTGCAATGTATTGGAAAAGGACAAGACAAATTTTTAGCAGTCAGTATGTCTCTGTTTTCAAGTAGGAAATTCTCTAAGAATAATGCAAGAACAGATTTTTCTAGTCTTCCATCATTTGAACAAGTGCCTCCAGAGCTGTTGCATGGCCTGTCCAAAGCACTGGTTTTCTATGATTTAATGAATTAAGGTTTGCCATTTTGAGAATTGCATCATAATAAAGGTGCAACAACCATTTACAAGTCAGAAACAGCTGCAGTTGACAGCAGATGTGCAGATTTCCAGTTTAACTGCCATTGGTTCAACTTTACCTTGTGTGTTTTCTAGGCCGGGTCTCCATGTGGAAAGGTTGCTCACAGGACATGAATCCTCACACCTGCCTGTCACAGCAGCTCCTGCTCAGGTCCTTGCTGTGTAATCAGTTCCTGCTGCAATTGTTTCTGTCTCCAGCCACACTGATCAGCACACACTGTTTTGCCAGTACATGCATTTCTTCATTTCCATGTTCCCATCATTTCTTCCCTTACCAGGAATAAAAATCTGCTAATAAAATCTTCAACAGAAAGCAAATATGAGAGGTCAAGGATAACTTTATTCAAGTAACAGCAAATACCACCCTGTGACATTTGCCTGGCTGTAGTCACAGTAGCTGGAGGAGGAGTGTAAGCCATCAAGCTAATAGGACAAATAAGGCAATACTGAAACTGAACTAAGTGCTACTATGGGATTATTTTTTTCTAAGGATATGAAAAAAGAAGCTATGCCAAGAATGTCATCATTGCCATCTGACCTCACCACTGACAGAAGTTATAATGGAAAAGTTGCACAAACAATGGAGGATATCAAGCAACCCAACACTGGCCAAATCCTGGGTGAATGACATGGTGGCTTGGAGAGGCACAGCCATACATTTTGTGGCTGTCAGCAGAGTTTGCTGAGAGACTCAAATGCTGCTTGCCCAAGCCTAAACTCTTTGGAACTAATCCAGCTGCTAAAATGACACTGGAGACCAATAAGGTTTCCTTAGCTAGAAAGAGGAATACAAAACATACAAAAGAAAGAGAAAAGGGGGAAAAGAGAAAATATTTTGGTAACTGAGCAGGTCTGTCTCCAATTACAGGCTTCCACTCTCACAAAAGGCTGACCTCAACCACTTCTTAGCAGAAAGAAGGAAAATCTCTCACAAAGTTCTTCTTACATATACTTTTTAGACATCATTAAAGCTGCAGAAATCATATTTTAGATAAGCAAGAGGTAAGCATATCACTAGCTAAGCAGTGCATATTCTAATGTAAATTGTTCTATTTTTCTTTGCCATTTGTGCTCTCCTGCCCAGACTCCCACTCCGTACAAAGATTCTGCCTTCATGACTTTGTATCATTTTCACATATATTACACTAAGCTAAATATTTTTTTCAATAGCACATCATCTCTTTGCAGGTCAAACACCATCTGTACCAGACGAATAAAGTGGAATTCTGTCACTTATGGCAAAACAAAAAAAATCCTGTTTGGTTGGAAGGATGTGACTAAAAACAACAATTCTGAGTGACATTAAATATTATATTTAAACAGTAACTCAGTCTTTCATAATCAAAGTAGAAAAAATTTAGAAAGCAATTAAACGTTGTTTTTACACTCAATTTGTAAGAGAGCTTTCAAGCTATTTGGTGTTCTTTCATTCAAATACACTCGGGTGGCTTCACTGAAGGCCATTTTGCAGACAGTAGAGATGTGCTGCAGATGGGCCCAGCAAACAGAATCAGCACTGGCTCCATGCAACATAAAATATCCTCAGGGGTGGAGTTAACAAAAAAGAAATGACATTATTGAGATTCAAGGAGCTCAGCTGTCCTGGAAATGTCCCCCGAGCTCTCAAATTTGTTTAAAACAAGCAGCAAACCTTCATTCAGTGTTACTGGCACTCTCTCAGTCACACAGATACCATCAGGATCCTGCTCTCAACAGCAAAAGGACTTTTTTTAGGATTGTTTTGTTTTCTTCTTTTTTTTTCTTTTTTTTTTAGAAAGCAAATTGCAGCTTGGGGGTGAGGCCAGGGATGTTATAAAATTCAGTTAATGTAGAAATCCTATGCAGTTCTAATTCCCTCTTGGAAAAGTCAGGGTAAGAAAAAAACTGACAAATGACAATTCTCTGGAGTCTCTTTTTCTGGCAAACAATGTCTGAGTGGTCGCACATCTGAATCCAGGTTAGACTTTGTGAGCTCCCCAAAGGCACAAACATTCACCTTAAAGCAAGCAGTTAATAGCAAACCAGCTTTAGCTTTCTATTTGCAACTGAAAAGGAGGTCTAAGATCACATGCAGTTTGAATTATTTCTCTCCATTTGTATATTTTGAGTCACCTTACTCTCAGTAGGACTCCCACAAAACAAACATAAGCAAGCAGGAATAGCAGATGAAATCTCGAAAGCAGGAAGGTCACTGGGGGAAACAGCATTGGTCTGCCAGCACTGAACCAGCCAGAGCCCAGAGGAGCTTCACAGCCTCCAGAGTTTCCCCTGTACCGAACTCCAGAGAAGTCCCTGCTGCTTCTACCTCCAGTTAATGACAGGACTATCTCACAGCCAGGAGAGGGGAACGCCTGCCAGCTAACCAAGATACAATGAACCAACTGAAAGGCAAAGCCTGAATTTCTGGTAGCGCTGCTAATTCTTCATCCCAGGGAGATGAGTCCAGGGGAGATTTCCTTCTAAAACAAGAAGATGCTAGGAAGCCTATGAAGGAGAAAAGGCTGGGAATCTGCTCCCCCTGAGTGGTGCTGGTGGTGTCTGGTCTCCCTCAGGAGCCAGCAGTAAGGTGATAGAACCACAGCTGCTTTGAGTGCACAGACTGACACAGGGCCTCGGTGGAACAGCAAGGAGCAGCATCTATGGAAGGGAGAGAATTCCACATCTCATTGAGGCAAAACACCTAAGCAATTTAGTAAAAGAACTGATGCTTAATGGCTGGAAACGTTTACAAACTGTAGTGAAGGGAAACAGCCTTTATTGTAACTCAAAGGGTGGCCCAACTCTCCTACTCAAGAGTAGGATCTGTAAGAAAGGCAGTATGGGTGAGATTAAACCTGGATAAATCTTCTAGAAGACTTGAAAGAGAATAATGGCTGTAAAAGGTAAAGACATGCCACCAAAAATGTGGAAGACACAAAGGCTAAACCCTTTAGTTAGGTTATCAGAAGGGCACAGAGCAAAAGCTGATTACTGCTTAAAGAGAGAGCTTTATCACACAGCATAAATGAAACTAGACTAGACATGGGACTGGTTGGTTATCTATTTTCTACTCCTATGTCTTTTTTAAAACACAAAACAACAACTAACCCCATTGCTCTGAGCATTATCATTAAACACAGATTCACAATCTAAATCACACTTAACTCATGCTAGTTAAAGTAATCCAGGTAACTGCAAGGCATTCCTTATCCTCATACATGGTGAATGTAAGAACTGAGGCCTCAGAACATTTTAGCAAGTGACCCAGCCACCCAGAACTGCTTCCACTCCATCAAAATACCAACAGAGCAGGTTCCCCTTTCAAAAGGCACAGCTCCAGGAAGAGTTGCAGCACATGTGCCAGAGAAGCACAAATAATTCCTGGTAGCTGTTTGCCCCTTTGGAGGGTCCCTGTTGGACATTCAGGTTTTGAAACTATGCTAGAACTGCAAGGCTCACATGGGACAGAACATCACAGCACTGAACAACCTTTGGTAAGATACATGGATATCTTAGGATGTACTAATAATTCAGTATCACTATCATAGACAACTTGTGCTATAATTTTGTATTTAACCCATTTTCTATCATGAGGTACTTCAAATAAATGCAAAAAAATCATGTTAGCCACCATGAAGACAGCTTCCACTCAGCTGGAATGAAGCAAGTGTTTAATATTTATAATAAAAAGTCAGGATTTAAGAAATATCACTTGTAATAAAGGTGAGTTTCAAGTAGGTATTACATAACTACCTGGGTTTGTGCAGACTGCTAAGGTAAATGTTTTCTTAAGCAATTATCCAAGTTATTTTCCACTATGTCCCACAGAGATAACATAAAATCTCTGTTAAGTACTGTGATCTCCAGTTCCCAGAACTCAATATATGTTTTGGTTGACATTTCAGGTCACATATAGAAAGCATTTTAGACTCTCATTGGTTACAAAGTGCACCTTTTAGCCCCAGTCTTTGCAAACATATTGATCATGAGCTGTTCTGTCACCGATCTTTCCTGTAACTCAAATTTTCAACAATTCACAGCTTCATCAGCAATTTCTCTCACTACTCCCAGAAAAATTCACCATCTAAAGTCAGCCCCCAAACCAAAGGCATTGGTTCTTTCCCCCTCCATACTACTTAATGAGTCCATAAAGGATTGGTCTCAGGAGGAGAAGGACCAGTTCCCAGTTAGGATCAGGTGGGTTTGGGTGCTGTGCTCACACCCTCCCTGTACTCCCAGAGGAAGAAAACGTGGGGAGGGGACAAGACAGTTCTTCAGGGGCTTTTCTTATCTCCAACTCTGCAGCAGCAGCAATGACTCGTACCAGCTCTTGGTTAGAGAGTGTTTTCTCACTCCATTCTGCTCCTATTATTTCATATTTAAAGTCCTCCTACCCAGCTACAAAATTCTGCTGTTATGAAAAGATACTTGGGTTCACCTAATACCTTATTTATGCCTCAACATCACATTCACTTAACTAACAGATGGTGGTTGACGAACCCTAGAAATTTTTAACACAGGCTTCTAGTTTTATTAATTTAAAAGTAATGAATAATTTATACATAAACAATTAATCTGACATCCCTCTCTTGTTCCAACAGCAGTAGAGAAGCATCCAAACCACATGAAACAGTTGCTTCCAACACCAGCCATGCACAACTGTCCAGGAAGTCTTCCATCTGCCCCTGCCACTAAAGGTACTATCTGAAAGCCAGAATTGCACAACTGGTGGTTTCCACAAAACAGATGCAAAACTAAAGAAAGGATGAAAGTGTATTTAAGAAAGGCAGCATTAATTCTCACTAAACAGATTCCTGGTATCCTAGACTGGATGTCTCAAAAAAATTGAGAAGAATCAAAACAAATCAACCCTCTATAGACTTATTTTCTAAAAAGAAGTGCAGAATTTTGCACAGAAAAATCTTTGTAGGAGAGAAGAAACCTGGCAAAAGAGGCTGGATCCAGAGGCATGGCCAGGTAGGACTGGTGAGTCAGTGAAGGTTTTTTAGGCAGAAGAGCCATTTTGGACATAAACAAACTTGTCCTTCAGAGAAAAGGTGTTCCTGCTGTAGTAGGGTTAAGAGGAAATCTTCGTTGTTTGCTCAGTGTTGAGAACATCTAAATTATTTTCTCTTTTTTGTCTGTATAATTAAGGCTGGCCTTGGTTGGCCTTCCAGCAACTACTGCAGTCACTCCAGTGGCTTCACACAGCTGGAGCAATGTTTACAAGGGTTGCAGAGCCGAGCTGTTCTCAGAACAGGCTGGGTGGGCTGGGAACAGGAGGCACAGAGTGTGCTCACCCTGCACAGCAGAGCCGGCTGCTCACCAGCATCGACACCGAGCTCCTCTCCCAGCTCCCATTAAAAGCCAACCATCCACTTCACTTTGTCAGGCACCCCTTGATACTTCCTATAAATACCTTCCCATAGGCCTGTCCTCCCAGAAATGTCCATTAAATTACTTTTACAGCAGAGCAGAAAGGATTATTTATAAAGCTCCACATTAGCAATCTTTTAGGGAACGCTGCAGTAAGATAAATGCAAAGGCATTTTGAAAGAGAGGAATGCTTTCCCATCATGAAGCATTATCAAGAGAACATTATCTTTAATACTTTAATAGAGTTGAGACAAAAGGGTGTATGTGTGGTTTGATTATTGGTCTGAAGTGAACTGCATTTACTGTGTTCACAAAAAATTACTTTAAAAAAACAACTTTCTTTGTGCCTCAGAGTGAAAGTCTGAACAACTTATGTGGGGGGGAGGGGATGAGTTAAAAAAAATCACAAGTTGCTAATCTCATTCACTATTGAGATACTACATGGAAAACAAAGATAATTTTAGACTAAATATTAACATCATGCTTCAAATGTACTCAGATGTGGCCAAAACCAGACAAGATCATTCCACAAACAAAATCTATACTTGGGGCATATCAGAGCAAACCTGGGCTGCTTCTCTGGGCAGACTGCTGAGCCAGCCTGTATGTGCAGGCAAAGCAGGGAGAGGTTCAAGAGAACCCCACAACAGATACCCCCTGTGCAGAGCTTGCACAGTGCCCACCCTACTGAACAAGGTATGTTCTGAAGAGGGAATGGACACACAAAAACCAGTGTGAGACCCCTGAATACAAAATACAGCCGAGGCAGGTTACCATGCCACAAAGGTGTTCTGGAAGCACAATCTGAGCAACTGCTCATGAGCATCACAAGGCAAGACAAAAGCTTTTCCTTCACACTTACATTACGTCATCTTTACTATAAATTGCCACTTCCATTTTTGTATCTAAAAACCCCAAAAGAAGCTGCCACACTTTACTGCTTTTAGCACTACAGAGCCACCACAGTGACAGGTACTAGTTTGGGTGGTTTTCCATATTACTGACGGTTATCTACTTACAAACCTCACCATCGGTGGAGAAGTGAGGTTGGGATCTTAGGTTTTATTTGCCATTCCTGAAAAACATCTATCAGGTTTGGAGTGACTGAAAGGCAGCAAGCGTGAAATGTCTTCATGTAACTCCTAAAGCACAACAGCAGAACCCATTCAGGAGAGAAGAGAGGGTCACTGGTATTCTCTCAACATTTCCCAGTGAGGGGGATTGTCACAGCAGTTTCCATTCTGCACAGCTGCTGTCTCACACCACCATCTAAACAGGGATCTCAAAAACACTGAATGTTCCAAAGGTACTCAGAAAGAAAAGTACAGAAAAACTCATCTCGTGGGTTTCAGTGTTCCACTGTTGATTTGGGGAACACACAATGGAGTGTTTTTAATATAAAAGTTTGAAATAACACCCTATGGTTTATGTGGGTAAAAAATAAAAATGAATTATAAACCACAGAATCTTATTTTTCCTGAGTACACTGAACAATAGAGAAAACTGTTCAGTTGGGGGTAGGGATGGCAGTGGTTTTGAGCATTCAGGAAAAAATATGCAAGTCCTCTTACACAAAGCGTTTGTGGAGTTCAATTTTCAGTGGCACAGTCTGCTAAAGAGAAACCATTTTTTCCCTGTATCCTTCACAAATTTTGTATCTGAAATAGGATACTGAATATTTCTGAAATCAACAACAATACATAGGAATGAGAAGAATTTCTGAAGAGAGATGATGTGCTTGCTAAATAGAATCCAAAAGTTACTCTAATTCTGTAATAGCTCTTCTGAAGGATTTCTGACTCAAATGCCAGTTACAAATTCAAGGGCTTCAGGAGCCAAGGGTGTCTGCTTCATTACTAGCTCCATAATTATTCCTCAAAACTGTGAGCCTTTTACAGCGACATCCACACAAATATTGTATGTTCCCCCTTACTAAGCCTTGTTTAAAGGGATGAAAACTGAGGTGCTGGCATAAGAAAAATTGTTCCTTGGCTCATCCTTCTGATTTCAAATCCAATTTCCTACTCTGTATCTAGAGGCTAAACCTTCATTTATGCTCAATGACAGACATGCAATGAACAAACTGCAATTGTATCCAACAACCCCTCCTTTCCCCCACTTCGGTTTATCCTAATTGTCTCAAAAAATTCTAGAGTCTATAACTTGTAATCAGTTGTGACCACAGTTCATGAGACCAGCAACATGAGCAGAGCTGTGCTGGGAACTGCATTCCTATTTGCCCAATGGAGCTGCACTCAGCTGAGCCTGCTGCTGGTTCTGGACCTGCCCAGCTCAAAGCTGCTTTAGTTCAATCTGCAATGCACTTTGACTGATTTTTGTGTTTGTGGCTTCCCAGAGTTAACCCAAGGGCAGTCTGCCAGCAGTGCTGTCCTTTGCCAGTGGCTCATCCCAGCCTGCCAGCAGTGTGGGCTGATGCTGCCTCCTCAGCACATTTGAAACCTGCTTTTCCTGTTCAAAACAGGTCAGAAAATCATCCCATCTCCTAAACCATTACAAGAGTCATTATCCTGGTCATTGCATAGCCTCTGGAAGCTACAATATCCAACGCTGGACTTGCTCTGTAGCTGGAAGAGCTGCAGTCTCTGCAGTGAGTCCCACACTGCAGCAGCAGGGTGCTGTTTTGCCAGAGTAGCTGTATCTGAAGAGGAACCACTGGTGGAACCTGGTGCCAGTGAACAGAATAGAAAAAAAACCAAACCAAACAACGCACAAACCCAAAATACTGCCTTCACTGCACTCACAGACTCCTCTGTTGTCAGCACACTCTCTGGGATGTATCACCAGTGTCTAGGTCCATAGCCTTACCACTTTCTTTCTTCCCCAAATCATCTCCAAAACAGCTTCCATAACCTGAAAATTTGGAATCCTTTCTTTTCTGGGGGCTAACTTTTTACAAGGTAAGATCAGGTCACTTTAAATATTACCACTCACTGACACTCTGTTATTGATCACCAATATCTTTAAGCTGAACAAAATGATTGACTTTAGCAACAAGCAGAAGCCACATTTCATTGAAAACATGGAACCTGCCATCCTTATAAGCCTTCTCCTCCTCACAAGCAAGAGAAATGAGCACTACCAGGTATAACTCCAGCTCTAACTCCAGGATATAATCTCCTTATGGCCTGCAGATCATCATCCAACCTGTGCTCTAGATCCCATCAAGAACATGATGTACCTGACTTTTGATAAAACATTTTAGAACAATTTAAAAGGTAAATACCACAGACACACACACAAAATACATAGCATTGTAAGCAACCTGACAGTTTATATTCCCAGGCATAGACCTCTAGTCAGTAAAAACTAAGGAAAAATAATTGGTTTTCTAAGTTTTTGCATTGCTTTCCAAAAAAACCAAAACAAAATAATCAACCAACCCCACCCCAAAACCAAATAAATCAATAAATAAAAGTCCTGACCTCTTCAAGGACATTTAATTTAATGCTATTATTACAATTAATACTCAGTGTAGCTTGTGTGGATTTTCACAGTAAAGCTCACAATTGCACAAGGACTGCATTGCATCAAACAAAAGAAAGGCACACCTAATCCAATGGGAATGAGCCCCACATTTTCAGGGCATGTTTAACTAAGAATTCCTTGGACTAAGTTGTAGTGACAAATGTTACGCTCCAGATAAGGCTCAGACAGTCCTTTCCTCACTTTAACCTCTCATGTCCTGCCCAGACAGAGGAGGGACCTGTTCCTTGCCAGCCTTTGAACTGTGCAGCTCCACCACACCTTTGCATTTCTCCCACAGCAGAACTTCGTGTGCCTTTCATCCCTACTGAAAGCAGTCCCAGAGAGATCCCCTGAACTGAGTAAGTTCAGAAAACAGCAGGAAAAGATCTTACTCTTCCTGACAAACCCGAAAGCTTTTATTCAATGCAGCAAAGACAGCTAAATTCTAATGCTATTCCATTGCACACAACAGAGATTTTTCCAATAAACCACCATCAGTATTTCGGAGTTTCTCACGGAAAATTCTAATAAGGCTCCCCCTCCCCAAAAATACATCATTTTTCCTCTCCTCAGTTATTCTGTTGCTTCCTTCTATCTCTCATCTATTCTTGTGGACAGTAGTAAGAGGACATATAACAGTATTTCCTTCATTTTGCTCTTGCATACTTCTAAGTATTGTTAAGTGTACCCAGAGTAAAGATTTTAAATATTTTTGCACAGTAATACAAATTTTTAAAGTTACATTTGCATGAAATTCAAACCCCTCAAGTTATTTTAGAAGGGAATATACACACACAAACGATCCATTGCAGTAGCACATTAACTTTTCCCCTACCTCCAGCAAGCAGAAGATAAAGAGCTGATAACAAGGCATGATTAGAACCAAATAGCAACAACAACAAAAAAACCCTTTCAAAAGTTACAATGTTATAACAGCCAAGCTGGAAGGCGGGGACCAGTACAGGACATTGGTACAAACCAGAACAATTGCACCTTCATCAGGTCTATTATAAAAGCTACTTTCCCAAATGAAATACAACATATTCTTCTTATTTTCACTTACTGCTCAGCAAGAGAAGACTGTCCTAGAAGGTCTAGGAGCAGTAGAAGGCCCTGTTTAATGTTCCCAGACTTCAAAGCAACAGAAATTTACAAAGACAATTCCCATGTTTGAGGGTTAAGGGTTGTGGGTGAGAAAGTTTGTTCCTTTTTCTAAATAGCAGAACTATTGATATGCGACCCCCTACACCCCCCTTTTCAATTTCTAGTGAAAAAATTAGGCAGTCCCAAAATGTGGCAAGTGCTGGAGCAACTCAAGATCTAATACTGAACACTAAAAACCTCTCCCCGTTTTTACACTTCCTTCTGTATGATCTGCACACCACAGCGTGAGCGAGTACCTCACGGGATCCCCCACAAGGAGAATTCCCAAAGACTCCCAGTTAACCAAAGGAAATGCCCCGAGAGACGAGGATTAAAACCAACAAGAACAACAAAGTCGCTCTCTGCCAGGAGCAGTTTACAGCCCCCAGCAGCGAGGGCCCGAGCCAGCAGCCTGAGGCAGGCAGCAGCTCTCCGGGAGGAGCCCTGCCCTGCACGGCAGCAGAGCGGAGCCGGCAGCAGCAGCAAAGGCTGCTCCAGCCGCGCTGCGGGCCCGCTGCTCGCTACAGAGTGTAATCCGCTGGAAAGCCCTGACATCATAATGCTCATCTACGGCTTCCTTTCCTAAAGCCAGAAGACTAAAGAGTAATTTTTCTTTCATTTTTGGTCTAACGCAGTATGATTACAATTGGGGTGACACTTAAAGCACGACTTTTGTCCAATCATTGCTACTGGGTTTCTAGCAACCATTTTATGGATTTCTTTTTGTAGAGCTGTTTTTAAAAGTTAATCTTTTCCGACTAAACGCAGTCAGATACAGCTGTGATTTTCACAATTTGAAATCAATTTGTACATTTCAAAGCAACCGTATTGAATATCAATGAACTCACAGAAAACATTTAGAATAGAAAAACAAGAGCAAATTTGAGAAGAAGGAGAAAAAAAAAACAAACCCAAACCAACGCAACCAATTTAAGTCAACATTTTTATGAGCAGCAAAATGACCTGGGATTTTAAGGCTAAGGGACGCCAGAGCACTGCAGGCACTGAAGCTCCCGCTGCAGTTGGAACAGGGAGCTCCAGGCTCCAAAGCTGTGGCGTTCCCAGCCCTTCCTGCGAACCCCGATGGAAAGGGGACATCTACTGGCAGCTAAAGATATTCTCTCAAAGACTCGGCTAACGTGAAATCGGCAAAATTACAGCAGCACCTTTGTAATGCTTACAAAAGGGAAGGCAATTTTATTTAAGGTCAACTTTATATTATCAGCAAGCACATCAGAAAGCAACAAATAACTGCTATTAAAAAAATGTATTTAAAGTAAAACTATTATAATAACATAGAATAAAAGAAATGGCAATTAGCAAGTCTAAATTAACATGCTGTCATCTTTATTTGAATATTTACATTTCAACTGTATATCCAGCTAAATAATACAGTATTACCTGATGATATAAAAACAAAAAAGGGGGGGAAAATCAAGTCTCTGGTTTAGCTTGGATTTAAAAAAAAATCTTTATAACAAGTAGATCTAAAAAGGTGAAATTTTAAATTGACTACAGACAAACCTTGGAAGGAATTTTCTGCTTTACAATATTTCAAGCTTTCCTTAGATAAAATCATCTTTTAGAAGACACTTCTAGTGGTAGACTCAAAATATAACAGATTTTGCCAAATACAATTTTATATAAGACAGCACCCAAGAGGTTAAACTGCCAGCCTTCAGCAGCAGCTCATTTTAACTGACTGAAATATAACAAATACATTTTAAAAATGAAGGCACTGAAAATTTTTTTTCTTTTTTTTAAAAAATGAGGAATAGAATTTCAGTACTATAATAATTGTTGAAAATATCTTAGTTCACAGAAACAAGCAAAACTTATAAGCTCATCTTGGGCAAGTCTGCTTTGCAAATGAAGAAACACCAAGAAACACCTGATTTGGATGCACAGCTGCAACTACTGAAAGAGAGTGGCCACTTCAAACTCTTCAGTCTCATCTCCAACAAATATAATAAGAATAAGCTATCTTCTCTCTAAGCTGGGCAGGAATATCCCATGGGACAGGCCAACATAGAAATCATTCCTAAGTGAATTTACCAGTATCGAGAGAATGGCAGCAGAAACAACTAAATGAACCTCCAAACCAGCACTATCAGAAGTGTGAAACCAGGAGTAGAAATACAATGGTAACTCTGCTCCTCAGTTACACAACATGGCAACACAAGTGCAGGTGAGGGAGTTTGCTGATTGCAAGCAGAGAAAAACTTCTTTTTGAGAATCAAATTTTGTGGCCGAGTGTGAGGACCTTCTCTTTAACAACAGTAATAGTCAAATCAGAGTACTTTACCAAACTTTACTTCTTCTTTGGTGAAACAGTTAAAGCTTAACACTTTTCTAATTTTTCTATTAATCTACATGCTATTCTTCTGATAAGGCTTTGAAACACAGCATAGTCTAAAATGTCAATCACGAAGAATAAATGCATTCATCAAAGAACAAAAAAATACTTAGGCCTTACCCCAAGCTCCCAGCCTTCTCCGGTGATGGAAGCCATCATCCAAACACGTGTGATGCAAGTATTTATCTTCCATTTGTGAAGGAGAGCACTTGGACTTGGAGCCAGCCCATCAGCTATGAAGGGTCTGCAGCCAAATTCCAAAGGGGCGCTGCCTGTGGCTCCTGCGGCTGTGAGGGGTCAGCGTGGGCACCCTGAGCTGCCGCGGGCTCCCTGCCTGCCCTGAGGGCCCGGCGCAGCCCCACAGCTGAGGCACAAAGCCTCGGGCGCTGCCAGCACACTTCAAAGGCCGAGCGTGGGCCCAGCCCAGCCGCTCTGGCCCTGGGGCCGAAGCTCCGGGAGAGCCGGAGCGCTCGGCACGGCCGTACCGCTGTTACCGAGCCACAGAACCGAGCGGAGCAAGAGGCACTGGCGGAGTTTGGTTCCCCGCTGGCCGCGGGGCCCGGCCGGGACCGTCCCCTCACAGGATCAGCCCCCGCTCAGAGCGTGGTGCCGATAGCGCCGAGGTGCGGGTTCGATCCCCGGGTGGGCCTTTAACGTTACGGGTGGATTTGGTCTCTGTGGGTCCTTCCCTACGCAGAATATTCTGTGATCCTGATGGATTCCTGCCCCAGCCACCGCTCTATGCCAGCAGCATTCATTTTTAAATAAGGCTCCCCTTTATTGTTTTCTCTTTTATTCTTTTTTTAGGCAAGACCACAGAGTTTTCAGTACGAGCAAGAAAGTTAAAGTTCAGAGGAAGAGCAGCCCCAGGCCTGGTCTCTTGTCAGACCCCCACCCAAAGGACTTTGGTCTACCCAAAATGCTGCCACTGCCCATGCAGTCATTTTACACAGATAACTGCGAAAAACTCTGCGCTGGTCCCGTGTCCCATGTGTCAGGGTTCACACACAAAGCCACAGCCTGAAACATCCTCAAGTTCACTTTCTACAACTGGTTTCCATCATCTTATGCTAAACAGAGAATAAAACAGCAGTGAGTGATAGGTACAGATTCTGCACATGGTTTGCAGTTTGTGATGTGGGCACGGAGCTGCACTCCAAAGCAGAACTGTGATCATTGCCAACTAAGCCATAAAGGTGTTAAACTGGTAGGGGAATGTTTACATCTAAATCACGGCTGATGTGACCAAGGCTCTCCATTCCAGCCCTGCCTCAGCTTGCCAAGGAAGCAGAAAACCACAAGTTCCATACGGGTTTTAGGAGAGGAAAAATGAGAATGTTTCAACAGCCTGCAAAGCTGTGACCAGCTGGACTATGGCAGACTGTAATAAATGTGTGTAATAAATGGACTACACAGCTACTAAATTTTCCTCCAAGGCACAATGAGAATGTTAATTACCATTGTGCAATCCTTTATACTATTCAAATTACTTTAAAAGTAAGATTTTTGGTAGACTTCACCAAGACAAATATTGAAAACAGATTAGTGCAGACACTCCCACTTGAAAATAATGAAAAATATTTCCCTGCAGTCCTACCTGATTGTGCTGAAACTTAATTTGGGAGGTTTTGATGATGAACTGGTATCTGGCATGAGATGTGTCTGACTAGAGAGAAACAGACCCTCTTATCTTGATATGATTTCATCCCCTTTCTCCATTTTCACTACAAAAAGGCTGTCTGGCTCTATCTTGACTTAAACGTAGCATTTTGGGTTGCACAGAAAAGCAAATGACCCATTAGGTCAATTAAACGCAAACATGAACACAATTTCAAGTTCAATACTTTGTTTCCTCTGGCAACAGAAAGAGAACACTAAACATGTAAACAGTTACTTCATGTTGCCTAAAATGTGTTGCACTACAAGAGAAGCATGCATCATACAGATTTCTGCCTTACTAGAACATGCAGAAAGACAAAACAAAACAAAGAAAACAAAAACATCTCACAAAAAACCACAAAAAAACCCCACCACAACCCCAAAGAAAGACGTCACACCGCTGGCACAAAGTACAAATGCTCATCTAAATCTAGGAGAAAAGTGTGTAAGGCTATTTATCAAAGACTGATGCTCTGTGAAAATATGTTAAACCAAAGCATAAGTAACTTTCAAAAGGCAATGCACATCGTAAGCATCTCTTTTATTTATTGTAATATAAAGAAGCATACATCATTCAGTTCTTTAAAGTACAACTCAAATTGTACACTAACAAAAAAGATCAATACAGACATCCATGAACATGTCAACAACAGAATTAATTACATTTTGCTCTGCTGGTATTGCACTTGGAATGGTTTAGAAGTAAGGCACAGTAAAAACAAAGTAATTTAGTGCTTCTACAGCAGATGTCTTTTTTTTTAAACACATGCTACATGACATAAAAGTACTTCTAGCTTATGTATATACACACAGGAGAAAAAGAAAAAAGCATGCACTAGAGAATTCAGATTTCAACATATCTTGCTGTTTCATAATATACAAATAAAGTAGTTTAAAGATGTAAACAAATTGCATGCACATAAACTAGAGCAAAATCTTTAATACAGTATCTGAAAGCTATTATGCTTAAATAAAAAAATATAACTTATTAGTACTCAGGTTTATGTGCCATTTTTGTCCTGTAGAGATTAAAAAATTTGGGGTTTGGGGCAGGGAGTTATGGGTAGGAGGAGGAGATTTTTCTGGTTTTGCTGTTGGTTTTATTTTTTTGCTTTACACATTGGCAGCAGTACACTGGTAAGAAGATCAAATATGGCTTTTGTAAAACAATGTCTAATGAAAACATGAAAAAGCACAATTTCATTCAGGATCCAGCATCCTGATATTTTCCAGTCAAAAACAAAACAAAACAAAAATCAATATGATCTACGCTTTGAACTGGGTAAGCCATGCATTCCAAAAGACCTTTCTAAAGACATTTAAACTCTACAAGAACGAGACACTTTGTCAAGTGTAAACTCTTAAAAACTAAACACAGAAGAATCTGAATGACTCAAGCATCGTTTTCCACTTCAGATGCTACTAAGTTTTGCCCGTGGCTGTGGTAGCTGAAGTGCAATTGGACTGTCTTCAGAATTAACTACATGCCAGGAGCAGCTTTGCTTCTTTTTACACAGGTATGTTAGAAATTAAGTAAATTAACTACATAATGTTTGGTTTCACTTTACCTTTGGCATAGGAGATGCCATTTTTCAAATTAAAAAGGACATGCACCATGCTGCATTCCAACATGTTATGCTGAAAAGGCACATTTGTTGCTGCCTGGGTGGCAAGGGAAGACTTATTTTGCAAAAGGCATGGTGTTGAGTGCAACATCCTTTCCTCATGCACCAGAGTGTGTTCATTTAGACCAGGTACAATTGTACACAGCGGCTTCCCAGGAGCTGTCCGTTTCTCTCAGCCACTGCTTTCTTAGCTAGATCCAGGCTTGGAAAAGTCACCAATGCCTCACCACTGGGCTGGCCACTAAAGTTGTAAAGCATGAGGATGGAATCTGCTTGGAGCTGCAGTGGTACAAGAAGACAAAAGAAAAAATGCTATTAAGACCAGAGACAACACCTGGAAATGCAGTTTTTAATGCTGGTGTATTTTTTGGTGCATCTGGCTCACTCCACTCCTATGTTCATGGTGAAAATATCCTGATGTTAAGAATGGGAAGGAGAAGGAATCAAAGATGAAAGGAAATCCAGCTTTTAGCCTGGCAAACAGCAGCAGCTCTTATTCTGCTGGTGTGCTGAATACAGCGATGTAGGCATAATTCTGTGCAAAAAATTTTGCTAGAGAAGCAATTGAGATTAAAAGTTGATAAAGGGAGAGAGTTAGATGTTAATAGGAGTTGAATGGAGCAAGAAGTCCACGCATGAATAATTCTTGTACTATATGGACTACTGGCCAAGTGACAAAGGTTATTAAAGCATGTCAATACTCACACACAGTTAAAAAAACCCAAGTAACAACACACATGCAAAAAAATAAGAGCTGTATGAGTTCTGTGTTGGGAGAATGAGCTGAACTCAACACAGGTATACAGTGCAAGGAAGATTTTTCAGAAAAATTAAGTAAAATTTGTTTGCAGTGCAACTGAATTAAATATTTATTGTAATTTTAACAAGGCTAAGAAAATGCAGGCTAGCAGATGAGATTATTTATTCATTGGAGTTGATTTACTTTTGAGGGCATTTGTCCTCCTCATAAAGTCTTAAAAAGCAGCTCCAAATTGCTGAGTTCAAAGCAGACATCACTGTCAGCCCTATTGTACCCCATCCATTTTCCATAAGATGCAGGAAATTCTTCCAAGATAAGTTTGGAGCTCCTGGTTGTTGGATAAAAATGAATCCCAGAGAAGTTTCAAAATCAGAGACTGAAGGATCAAAAGCTCAGCATACAAGGTTAGTTTTTCTTTGAAAAAGAGTGTCAGACAAAGCTATGCTGGAAAACCAACCAGTTTCATGAATATTAACACAATTCAAGTTAAGTTCATGTGACATGTGTGCTCTTGAGTTTATAAAAGGTTAAAACATTTAAGTGTTTCATTTCTGTAGAATTTATGTGTGTCCGGTATACTACAAGAAATAGCAGACTTCTCAGTTATTACCAATAGCATTTCATTCATATCATATATCATATATATCATATATCAGCTTGACATTCAAACATATGAAAATAAAGCAAGTGGATGCCAGAGCTTCACTCACCCAAACACTGAGCAGGCAGTAAAAATATTCTTAAAATATAAGCAACAGTACATTTTACAAACCGAAAGCATGCATAAGACAGTCAATAGTAACTTTCTATTATTTCTTAGAGAACTAAAGTTAGTCAAGATATAGCATGCAGAAAGAAATCCAAAAACAGATTAAAACATCATGTCTAAAGACTAGAGCTTCTACTTTTGAACCAATCTTGATTTATTTCAGAGTAACCTTCTCTCACAGAGAAAGCTGTGCACAACTTGGGTTGAGCTGCAAATCTGAGCTAAAAGATGCTCTTCTCAAAACCAAGTCTCTGCTGTTAATCCATATGGGATCAACTCATTTACCATCAGTCCAGAATAGAACTTTAATACTGTAGCTCAGAGTCAGCTGAAAACACACATGGAACACAGTTAGACCTCTGAACACAGAGAAGAGCTTTAAAACAAGTTTAAATAGCAGTATTGGTGTAATACCAATGTAGGGATCTGGAAATTCATGTTATCAGAGTTGCACAGACAGTTAGCAGAGAAGTCTATACATTCAGCAAGCAACATAATAAAAAGAGCTAAATGAGCCCCTTCAGCTTCATTTTAAGACATACTGGGTTTAAATTCTTATTTATAGATATTTCTAGACAAATAGATTTTATGTATGCACATGTGTGTTTTAAAATTAGATTCAGATTCACACGAACCTTTTTCCTAGACTTTTTTTTTACTCTATAAGAGTAGTACCTGTATAATACTACTTTGTACCACTTAGAATTTAGACTGAGCTACTTCATGAATCAGTCAATGATTTCTATATCATACTTAGTAGAAACCAATTGCTGATCTGGTTTTTCAGTTAATCACCAGACCATGCAGTTTATCTGCTCTCTACAAATCCAACACCAGAAAATAACTAATTTGAAAACAACTGAGTTGATGGTTGTTACTGAAAGTACATTTGTCTATCAAAGTCATTCTCTCAAGGCACAATATGCGATTATCATTTTTAAACTGAAAGGTTATTCGGCTTTTTTCTTAAGGAAAAAGAAAATGTACTAGTCAGTAGCGTTTTGAATGGAGTACAGTAGTACTGTGGCATCATGTACTCCACATAGGCCATAACTAAATTTCTTTAAGAATTATCTGGAAGTTGCAGAAATGCAGGCAAGTTTACTGTTAGCAAATCTAATTAGTTGCTTTAGAAAGTTGCTATACCCAAAAAACCTCTTCTGAAAAAACGAATGTAATAGTTCACATTCCATTAGGGAAATCAAGAAAGAGAGATACTAATTTCTAGCCAGTTATATAGTACAGAAAAGTCACAGCCAGAGGTCTGGGGGTTTTTGCACACTCATTTGTGTGTGCTTTCTAGCAATATCAGTGGGAAAAATCATCTTTTACCACTCTTCTAAAAGGAAAATGTTAGACTGAAAGGTTCACATGAGATACAAGCATTAACAAAGCCTTCTGGAAGTTGAACACGTCATCTAAGCAGTACCAGGCAATCACACTACCTCCACCACTTTTGCCCCATCAGCTACAGATCACAGTCAGCACATTTCTTTAGGTTAGTTGATTTTTGAAGCAGAAAGACTAACACCAGGATCCCAATGCAAGCTACTAATGGGGAAAAGCCACAAGCAAAGATCTCTGTAGCACCAAGCCCTTCTTTCCCTTCCCATTCACCTCTGGAGACCCAGGCTCTGCCAGTCACATCTTACCTTCTTCAGAAGTTACAAAGAGTTACAAACAGACCCACTCTTTCGGTGCTTGTAACACACTCCTGGCTTGATCGCTCAGCTGAATTAGGCCATTGTAGTCATCAGGTGCATACTACAGTACAAGTGTGACATGGGACAATCAGCAAGAGAAGGAACAGTCTGGCACAGAAAGCCACACAGACCATCATTTGCAACCACAATTAAGAGCATCAGCTGTAACAACTGGCAGGAGACACTGGTTGGACAGAAACTACTTTTATGTAAGATAAAAATTATAGTAATTGTATTGCTGGACGTAGAAATAAAATAAATGCTTATGGGGAATATTCCAAACTGTGTATTTGAACTACTCCTTATCAAGGATGGGAAATAGACCATGAAGTGCTTCTTTTTTCCTTCTACACATGAGATGGCAGCACCAGGTAACCAAACTCTTACATTTTCATAACAATCATGAACCCAGTAATGGCTCTCACTGGGACAGATGAGCATCTTCCAGCCTGCACACTGAAGTGGGAGGATCAGAAAAATTGTATGGATCTCATTCAGATCTTTTATGCGCTCATGGAAATAAAGTGCAGCTTTTCTAGGGTAGAGTGATAAACTTGAGCTGCATGTAATGCTTGGACTCTATAGACTGCAGCAATGTAATGAGAGAAAATCAGTGCCCCAGTATGAATGTATGCATAAGGTAAAATAGCATTTATGCTAGTGTAGTGTATTTCTACACTGGAAAATGAAATAAACTACACTGTGTAACTGCAACATGTTAGATTTGTAGAAGTTAAATATTAAAATTAAAATAGTGACTGTACAGAACAGTCATACCAACAAATCAGAATGAAAACCTCATATATTAGTCAGATCTAAGAATTATTTGAGATCCTGAATCTGAACAGTAATCACTCATACTATTGGCCTGGTACAAATATGACATATATAGTCAGAAAATACACAAAATACAGAAAATGGAGAATATGAAATTTTGTTCTTAGTACATAATCTTTCCAGATCACACATCCTGGAAAGGGACTGAGCATTCTTACACATGCTGCAAAGACTACTTGTGTGGCTTCTATAACCCAGAAGACAAGAGTGTTTAGTGTGACCTGAACTGTACAATGTCTTTTCAGTGGCAAGAAGAGTTTCCTGTCTCCCCCCAGATGGACTAATGCTAATGGTTTTGCATTAACACTTCAGATGATTGCCAAATGCACACAATGTAGATGCACTATGCTGCCTTTCCTTTGATGTTTCTATAATACAAAAGGTCTCCTGCCAGCTTCGGGAGAAAGGGTATTATATTTGGGCATACAGGACACATATCATTCCAAAGGGAAGTTGAAAAGAAAAACACCAACCATCACAGTATACACCTTTCACAGAAAACAATAACCAGGAGCCCAGAGAACATAAAAGAAACCCTCAGAATTTTACTACTGAATTCTAGCCACCTTCACATCTAAACCCATGCCATTAAGTAAAAGACAAACATAAGAAGTATTTTCTAGATAGTCTCTGCCAGGGCAACCAGACCGTGCAAATATTAGATTTATCAGTTCCCAGACCTGCCCTTGAAACAAATCTACAAAATGTAAGTTTACTCTTTGGAAGGAATGTCTCAAGATAGTACATACTTTAGATTATCAGTAGATGTACAGTAGGTAAAGTTATATAGTCTTACTCTTGTAAGGGACAGAATTTCATAAGTTACACCTGAAATGGAATAAACAATCTGGAAAATATGAAAGTTGGGAAAATACCCTGTACAGAAATGACAAAGTTATCAGAGTTTAGGGAAAGACCTAAAGAAAGTGAGAAAGAAAGAAGAAAACCAAATTCATCAAAAGACCTAGAAACAGAAGTAGCTTCTAATCACAAGGGTAGGTCTAATCACAAGAGACTTCAGTAAATTAAAACAGAAGCTGTAGAACAGTAAATTCTTTGAATAAAATGAAAAGTACCCTGTTGCCTGAGTAAGCACATGATTGTGAATATTTCTTATTCTGTCTGCATTTCAGAACCCATAAGAACCAAGCAAGAGCATCCAACCACACAGGACTGAACCAAGGGTAAACTAATTAATAAAGACATAATACACTATACTTTCTCCTTGAATTTTCTTTTTCTTCAACCTATTTTATTTCTCTGTTCTTCTCTTGCTGAAAGAAACATGGGACTGTCTTCCCCTCACAGACTGTGCACAGCTTTAACCAGGTCAGTAACCAGTAAGGCATTGATTTCCATTTCATTTTGCAGTTCCTACAGTGAATATTCAAAACTCAGTCTAAAAACAGCACATACAAAGCAATCTAGAGAAAATAACCCATTGCTAAAAAAAAAAAAAAACAAACCCACCATTGAAAGTGGAAAATATATTTAGAAGCACTCCAACTGGGAAAAAGTAGGAGCAAATAATAGAAAAGGAAAACATCACAGGCAAAATGGCCACTTCAGGAAGGCAGCTGCAATTCTTGTCCTAACTACCCATAAATTTCATCACAGAGCAGTTCCCAAAGGGAACTCTCAGACTCTGGAAAAAAGCCTAGCTAGACTAGGCCTGGAATACAGAATCAGATCTGAAGGTAGGCAACAGCAACCATTAGCATAAGAGTCAGGAGAAATACCCTAAACTGGCTTTGCCCCTAGAAGTACATTAATTGTACCATCAGACTGCCAATACTAACACCCACAAATACCTGAATACTCTGTGGAAGATGTACCACCTGAACATTCTGTGCATCAGAGACTGAAAGAGGTAATGCCTGTTCCAAAAATACAGAGGGTGTCACTTCAGTCTCTTCCTTCAAGTGTGGGAGGCAACAGACAGAAACTGTAACCACTAATTTACTCATCCCTGTCTCACAGATGCTTTCTCCACACAGGAGGGAGATAAATTTAGGAATAAAGCAAAACAAACAGTGTGCTCTGTTCTGAGAATGTGGGAGTGAGCATGGAATAGTGTCTGTATTGCCAGATGACTTCCAATCCCAGTAAGTGGGAATTCTTCCTCTACCACTTCCCTTTTCCCTTCCCCAGAGGGTGCCATACCTAGGATGGCACACAGATGATGGGGTATCCCCCTCTCAGACTACAGAGAATCAGATTTCAAAAGAACCCAAAGGAAATAGAGAATACTTCTTTGTTTAAGCACACGTTTCAGAGAAAAAACTCCTAATCCCTAAAAAGTCAGTAACAATGAAGTCTGTTGTCCTGATACAACAGAGAAAAAAAATGTCACTAGTGCCCTTGGAATTTAGCCATCCATCCACTTCACTTCCTTATTACTGTTTTAACCACAAGTCACCCTCCTCCCCTCCACCAGCAAGTCTTAAATCCTGGGTCTCTGAAGCCTTGGAATATTAATATACTGCTAAAGTTGTTTATAGCTACAGACAAAAGACACTTAAGCCCAGTACAGGTTTAAAGAACTATTTATTTTAAGCTTTTCTTATGTAGAAATATGTACACAAAGAAGTCCTTACATTTCCATCCCAGCCTTTTTCAGCAGAATCAGGGGGCTTTAAAAAAAATTCAGATGGTGACCATGGCCCCTAAATCTTAGTCATCTTCTAGCTTGGTGGTTTGGTTTTTTTTTATTACTGTACTTACACACAATGTACCTAAACAGGAAGTCTGCTTTCTAAGAACTAATCCACAGGGTCTTTTTCAGGCAGGCATGGGTCCACTTCAAATTCATGCCAACCTCCAAGAAACTGGCCAAGTATTACTGAGAGGAGGCTGAATCCTAGCCAAGACAACAGCTGTGAACTAGTTTTTGGTCAGCTAAGACCACAGGCACAGCTAAACTGCATCTGCCTTTATATTTACCTGAAGGCTCTTGTCATGATACCAACCCTATCACTATCTGCATACTCATAATTTTTTTTTAAAAAAAACACACACACCAACAAAAACACACACACACAAGCAACCCAAACCAAAAAACAACAACAAAAGAAAACTAAAAGAAAACCCCAACCCCAAGAGTATTTGGAGACTAAATAGTTTTGCATTGATTCATTTAGTGGCTAAGTAATAAAACCCATTAAGTATTTAGCCACTAAATAAGAAAAATAAAAATTCTTTAGTGAAAAATTTTGTTCTGCTATGCACCAACTTTACATAAATCCATCACAACTATTGCCCTTGTTCATTCATTATTTACTAGAGTTTTCTCACTGCTTCTACAGCTGTACAGGGTGATGGCCTAAAGTAACACTGAGGAGTTTTGCTGTGTGGTATTATTATATCTGCACCACTTCTTCCTCAAGCTTTACCCCACAATACAAAATTGTGTTGGAGAATGGCATGGTGAGGGTTTTGTTGTTGTTTTGGTTATTTTGGGGTTTGTTGTTTTTTCAACATGGTTCTAATTGACTTAGGTTCTGTGATTTTTTCAGCTATCCTTTAGATATGTATCCAGCATATAATCGGACTCAAATCAATGGCCCTATTGCTTTACAGTACAACTAAAAGGCAGTTTAATGTGAATTACTGAATCAGAAAATACTAATACTAGCTCTTTTAAGGATTACAGTACACTACAATATTATATAGAAAGGTGATGGGGAAAATTTCCATCTCCCTGATTTACTATTAAAATTCTTCCTGAGGTTTTCAACTGCTTAATCCAAGTTACAATAAATACATGCAGGCTGGAAGGAATCTTCACTAATAAAAGCAAGAAACAGAATTGCAAGAAGAAATGGAGTTGCTGAAACACTAAACAAGAGGCTAATGCTAATAAAATTCAATGAAAATTAAAATGCTGATCTGCAGACTTTTAAATTATTTGTTTTTAGAAGCATGTACTGATGTTGAGACCAGCTTGTTGGAGCCCATGATAGGCAAAGTCTATCTCTTAAGAGGCAGGTCTGGTATGAAAAGTGCTTTCACTTAAGTAGCAACATATGCACACATGCAATATACAGAACCCACGAAGCCTGAAGGAAAAATCCAGAAGAGAATAAAGCAAGAACTAAAATGTAAACCCTGCTCCTTTCAGACAAAGACACACAAAGACAAAAACCACCCTTCAATCTCAGTATCTCCAATCTGGTTCCCAGAATACCAACACTGAAGTCCATTGAATACCAACATCAATTAGCTGTACAGAGATTAAAACCATGCCCAAACCAGTGATGATTATTAAGGGCTCACTTTATGAACGAGCAGAAGCATCGTGCAATAAATCCTTGGGCAGCAGCAGAAATGAGAAAACAATGTGAAGAAAGGGGAGGAAAAAAGAAAAAAAGGTTAGTTATTGCTCTAGAGATGTAATATTGTCCCATTACAGTAAGTCACCATCTCTTTTTCCCCTGAAAGATGAATGAGTATAAAACTAGCATTAATACATGCAGGATTCTAAGAACAATTCAAAATAATTCCTGGTTCCTTTATAAGATTTTAAACTGAACTCATTTGGACAACATCTTCTAAAGAAATCGAAGAGGTGACCGATTTAACAACAGTAACTGATGATCATGGGAGGTTGCAGCAGCAGAATAGTTTCACCTTATAGCAAAATTTCTGTCCATCTAACCATTTAATTGTGCAATACAAACACCAGGAACTGCTCTCCATATGCAGAAACGAGGAGAAGGACAAACTGAGCATGAGACACAAAGTCCAGATTCACTAAACTGAAGATATAGTGAAAGGTAGAGATACTAGAGGTCATCACTGACCTGTTCCATGCATGGACAGGTTCAGGCCACATTTTTCAAAAGTGCAGTTACACTTCTAGCTGAATTTCAATGTGGCAAATAAGCTTCCACACTTAGACTTTTAATACATCCACCATCTATCCACCAAAACCCCCAGCTATTAGGAAACAACTAAAAGGCAAAATATTGATGGCTAAACAATAGGATGAATGATTATTACTTGTCTGGGCATCATGAAAGCCACAAATAACCCAACTTTGTTTGAACTTTGGAAATATCTGTAGAAGAAAAAGCCCTAAAATACAATACTCAGTTTCTTTTTACCGTTTGTCAACATTCACCACACTTTTAATGTGACAATCTTTTTCCACTGAAAAACTGAGTATGCAAAATTCCTTTCAAAACACAAATGTAATGTGACACAACAGGTAGAGCACTGCATCTTCCAAATACCCAAAACTTGGAAAGTACTTATTTGACCATCTGTTCTCAGTCTACATTAATTTGCATACCAGACATCTGGCTCAACAAATTAAAGCTCATTGTCTTCTAAGAATCTTAAGGTTAAAAAAAAAGAAAGAAAGAAAGAAAGCATACCATGCCTGAATGTTTCCTATTAACTCTAGCAATATCACTGTTATCCCAGAAAGTTGAAGGACAAACACGCAGAAATCATTGTCTTTTAATACAAATCACTTGTTCACTTCAAATGGTTTGAGACCACAAAGAGGATTTTAGGTCAGAGCTTCCAAGCAGTACCCAAAAGGGCAGAGTTGGTAGCTGTGTAAGTGCTGTTACCCACAGGAGGTAAATACTCACCAGAACATGTGTTTGTAGCTGGGGTTTTTTGTGGGTTTTTTTTTTAACTTATCAAGAAGATAAGTTTCTGTTTGCTCACCTGAGAGCATTCCATCAGTCCATACAGGCTGATGTTACCTATAGTGTATTTGCTGTCAATATAGACAGTGTGGATAACACAGATTTCCTTTAGTTTGCAATGTAATACAGCTTTAATGAAAGACATTCCTGCTTGTAACCAAAATAATTAGAACTTGGAACAGCGTTTTACCAGGACATCTGTGTCTCTCCTTTTGCAAGTCACCACACCCAATTCATAGATCTCTGTATTAGAAATCTGCAAACTTAAGTGTTGAAGGTCAAATGCTGACCTTACCAAAAGGTTCCCATCACCAAGTGGCCAGGACTGAAAACTCCTGGCAGCCCCTACTTTCCTGTGGCAGCCTCTTTGCAGCCCTACTCACACTGGGGCTCTGAGGTCTTCAAACTCAAACCCCAAACCCAGACACCAAACCACGGTTTCCAAATAAGGATTTGGTTTTTTAATAAGAAATAAGGCAAATGGTGTGTTACACTTCAGCCTGCCAGTTAAATATACAACATGCAGCTTGCACACTTGTTTGGCAGCTTCCAAAAACACTCACTTGCTCAGTTTGACCTCCACTGATCAATACTCAGAGGTCCAAACATGAGCTCAAGGAGAGGGCTGCATACTAACCTGGTACCCCTGGAAGAAACTGAGTATCTCCTTCATTCCTGTGTTATATGGCAAGCCCTGCATCCGGACTAAGGCTCCAGGCTGGGGTAGGATCGGAGTGTGGGTGGCAGAGGCAGCAGCTGCCACAGCTCCTGGAGGAGCTGCAATGTACCCCACTGTGGTAGGGGATACTGGAGGACTGAAAGAGAAAGGGAGCACAGCTGTTACAAAAATCAATAACTGGTTCTACTACTCAGAACAGGCAAAGAAGAAACTGAAAATTTAGATTTGAAAATAATCAAAATACAGAAAAACAAACAATCCTGATGTGGACTGTTTTGTGGACTTAATTTCTCTTTAGCATCTCATATTTTTAGAGAAGGGAAAATAGCTAACATTTGTAGTTAAACACAACAAGTGGCATTTGTTACTTCACAGGGGAGTAGAAAAAAGTAGCTGCAGATGACTTTTCTAAGATCATTAATAAAAACACAAATAAATAAAGGGGAGGGGTGTGTCATAATATGAAAATGAGGAAAATGCCCAAATCTGGCATTTCTGAGCCACAAAATAAAGAGTAATTACCATCTCCATCTCCAGTCAGGGTCTGTCTAGCAAATTACCAGATACTCAAGCTAGCAAGTGTCACAAGCCTAGGAGCTATCAGTGAACAAGCTATTTCCCCACAACCCCTGTACCAGACTTCAGTGGTTCATGCCATACCATCTGTGGGAAGGGAAAAGGTGGAGATCTATTTTGCTTTCGCATGTAAAAATGTTCTTTGGTCTCATTGATAGACAAAATCAAACCTAGTACACACCCATGATGAGCCTTTCCCGACAAAAACAGTATTGTAAATAACAAACTGAGAGGTGAGGGTAGAGAGGAGCCCCCTCACAAGGTTACAGAGAAACAGTTAAAATGGTTTCTGCATCTGTTGCTGAACACTAAATTCCTGGGATTGCCTACACTAGAAGTACAAATTTAAGAGCAGTTCACAAATGTTCACAGAGCTGCCTGCTGCACTGGGATGAAAGGTCAAGAGAAGCAGTGAAATCTCAGGGTTACCTGGGATAGTAAGCTGTGTAGTTCATGTAAAGCTGAGCAGCCTGGGCTGGGTAGTAGGTAACAGCTGGAGGAGCAGCTGCAGAGGCCTGGGGTGTCCTGGTGGTTGGCAAGAGGGCTTGTGGCTGGTAAAGGGCTGCTGCCTCCGCTGGGATCACAGCTGCTGTTTGGAAAGCAGCATAAGCTGGTGGAGAAAGACCTAAAAACAAAGCGAGACACAGCAACAAAAAGCAATCAGAATGGCGAACTCTCAGATGAGTAATTCCTCTCCTCAGTGTGATTAAAACCATCTGGGCATGATTGATGAACACTTGAGCAAAGACTGCTCTCTAGCCTCTCCCCTGGAGACCTTTGCTACATCGCCATGAAAAACAACCAGGGCACTTGGAATGAGCAGTTCCTAGAAGTTCACAACTCCTAGAGCTGAGCAGCCTTGTCTATATGTAAATGGAAAGTAGGGAACTTCAGAGTTGTTAAAAGAAAGCATAAAGCCATGTGCATAGAGAAAGCAGGCGTGCACACCAACACACCCTTGTGTTTTCTAACAGAAGTTGTACTCTGTGGGACAAAAGCACCATAATAGTAGCTACACATGGGCATCCATAGCTGCTGACCATGAGACTTCACATATAAGCTTCCTGCAACTTCAAAAAGTATTTTTAGGATATAGCAAATGGGAGAATACCCCACTAGATCACTAGTCTGATTCATTTTGATGAATAAATGACTGATTTGTACAGAAACAACAAACTTGGCTTGGTGTGCAGTCAAATTGGCTTTATATACTATATTTGGCAGCTTTTTACTATTTTGCAAATACACATCAGTATCTGCTTTGTGATTTGGTAGTGAGACTAATTAGAACAGTACAGTAAAATTGCATTATCGTTCCTCAGTAAGGTCCACTGTAATCTTAAAATAAAAAAATTAAAATCCATTCATCTTCAGCACTCTATGGTTGGTTAGTATATCATCCCAGTGGGTGTTTTCCTTCAAAAAGAAGCCCAAAGAGTACCTTCTCAAGGCTCTGAGGCAAGATAGCAAGAGCACTCATCGGCAGCTGGAATATAGAACTTCTCCCCATTTTAAAAATCCCTCTCATTCCAAGTAGATTTCACTACAGGCAAGTCTACTGCAGAGCTCAGAAGAACAGTACACCCACAAAAAGCAAAGTGTGCAACAATTTCACTGGCAAGGCCTTGCTGCCCTCTACTCACCACCGAAAACACGATAAAAATGCCTCTGATCAGTCCCATTATTGCCCAAAGGGAACAATTCCAATCTTAGTATGTACACAGATGGATGATTATTGATCATGGCAAAACCCGAGTCAAAAGGTGAAAGGCCACAAAGCTTCAGCACCTACCACATATCAGCCTTTAGCAGCAGAGAGCAGAAGAATTGGAGACTTACATGGTAACTTACATGGCGGTGGGGATAAGCCACTACGATTTAAAGTGCCACCCATTAAAACAAAGTTCATCTCCTCTCCAGAACACTGGAATACTTCCACATAACGGTCCTTCATCATTTTTTTGTGACATTTTTGAGCCACCATAAAGGCTTTGTCAGCAGATTTCATTTGGATAAAAGCATCACCTGACGGTCGTCCCTAGGGGAGGCGGGGAAATAATTGTAGGTCAATCTGTTATTAAATCACCCAGATCACAAGAAATGCAGAAAGGACTAAGATCAAACATCTACTGAAAGCCTGTATTATTATTCCTTCTCTGGCACAAATGTCTCACAACTCAACAATTTTATTTAGGAGCAGAAAAATCAAGACTCATGCAACAAGTGCCCAGTTAACACAATGCTACTTCAGTCCTCTGCAGAAAGAAACAGAATCATGTAGCATGGAAAAAAAATGTGGAGGTCTCATCCAAAAGCTGTTCAAAGCAGGACTAACTTTCAATTTACATCAGGCCACTCATGGCCTTCTCCACTTGAAATCTGAGCATCTCCAGGGATGGAGATTCCATATCACCTCTGGGAATCTGTTCAGGTGCTTAGCTAATTTCTCATCGTGAGTTTATTTTTTTTGCTTTTCACCCAACTGGGATTTTTTTGTAATGTAGTTTATTCACACTGTCCCTTATTCTTTTGCTGTGAAGCTCTAGAAAGAGCCTGGCTTTGCCTTCCTTACAACTACTTTGGAGGTAATAGTACAATAGCATAAAGTTTCAGATCCTTTAGTAAGTCCATAGCTACATCAGAGATGATTTCCAGGTCTGATTTTCTGCAGTCTGACAGATATACCTGTCTGTATATAATACAAAATCTTCCTTAACCAAAAAAATATACACACAAAAAACCCACTAAACAAATACAGTAGATCTCTCATTTGTTTTCTTTAATACCTCAGTATTTCTGTCATTGAGAACTTATTTTTAACACAAGACAACAGGGAAAATATATCTCTATGACCACATAATTAAAATATACGCAAACCACAATTTTTAATTATCAACTTTCTTTAAAGCCTGAGCAACTGCTAATCAAGTTAGAAAAACCTCATTTTTACCCAAAGACCACTCAAACAACACTGCAGGAACCCTGAAGCTGACAGAACAGATATTCCACCTAAAGGAGACGTTTCTATTGTGTATCTCCAGCCTCTGGCTGAAAACAGCCTCTAGGATAAGGTTATCATTCATAGAACAAGCTTCATCTACCCCACGCTGATGCATATATACATACAGGGAGAGAAAAACAAGACTGTATGTAAAAGGAGAAGAGAAATGAAGCAAAGACAGACAGAGAGAACATTGTATTTTCCCAAGGTTGGATAAGACTAAAGCCAAGATCAGGTAAGCTGCCCTGACTTCTTACCGGTTCAATCACTGCAAAGTTATTACTCCCACGCAAAATGCTGTTACCTGCTGATTAAGGACCATATGAACTCCATGGGGTTTGATATCCCCTGTGGCATCTCCCATAAATTCCAAGATGTCATCAATGCCAGCAGTGTAAGGAAGACCTCTGAGCCGGACACAGTCACGGATGCTGCCCGTGGCAATGGTGTACGGTGGGGGTATGACTGGAATGATGGGAGTTGGAAGAGTTGGAATAAGAGGTGTTGACATGTATCGATTAAGTACCTGTTGGCAAAAAACCCACAGCAATGCAGATTTACAATCATTTGTCTGAGACAGAGCAGTTCTCACAATACTATTCCCAACATCAGAGAAAAAAACCCTTCTTACACCAAATTATTGCAGTTAGTTTCATGTTAATCCTTTGAAAGTTTCAAATGCAGAAAAGGAGAGGGGAAGGCTAACAAATTCAATTTGCTAGACCTCAATAACAGACTTTTCTCAAAAACAGACTTTTCTTTAAAATGTTAAAAGCCAATTACTGTTTTTAGTATCTCAAAAAGGAAAATCTGAAATCACATCTGTGCTAATAAACCAGTATTGTTGTATACTTAGCTAAATCAGGGTAAATTAAAAACAGTAATTTTAAAAGAACTGAGGCTGAAATAGCTAGTAAGTAAAAGCACTAATTATAATTTATTCTAAAACCTGATTGGTTAAGTGAGGGTGCTTATTTGTTTAACCCAAGTGCTCATCTCCAAGTACAGAGTTTTTGAGGAAAAAAAAATTAAGGATAAGAATATAAGAGACTTTGATCTCAACATCTTCTCTTGACTCATTTCCAAATGACAAAGAGAACATATGACACATGTTGGTGCTTAGTGCTGAAAAACATTTTTAGTGATGATTATCACAAATAAACACATGAAAGAAGTACCAAGAAAATAGGTCGCAAAGGTTTAGTTTTTTTAAAAGTGATTCAGCTTAGGGAGTTTGTTTCAAGAATCTTCTTGTAATGCATTTCAGGCCAGAAATCTCTCTTAGTTGTGTAGAGAACATTGCAATTACTTTGTACTAACACTAAGTAGAGGAGAGCTGACTTTACTTCTTGTAATTACTCAAAAAAGCAGCCTGTAATTTCCTAAGAAATAATCTCTTGCCCAAACAGCAAAAAAGTTCAGGTGTTGGCCTAGACAGCTGTCACAGAGGAAGAAGTAATGACAAATTGGTAGAATATAAGTTATATCCAGGTCTACCTAAAAAGAGTGGAAGCAGAGACTTGGTCACTGAGTCAGAGTGATCTTGCTCCTTAGAGGATTTTGCTTCATTCTCTCTCAGGAGGGAAGTTGTAGGGGAGGGGGAAATGCCATTTCCAGTCTTCACAGCACATAGATTCTTGGCTGTGGGAATATCCATATCACAGTAGTAGCAATGGGTCTACAAGTGTGCATATTCTTTCCCTTGCCCAATCCCTTCTACAGAAAGATTTCACCTGTCACATAGGTTTCAGAGTAATACAATGCAATGTATTACATTTTTATAGCCAGTGGTTATGCAAAGACCAGACCAAATCTAATAGTGGTTCCCTCAGGAGCCACCAGTCTAGAAATATTCTGTGTCAGGAATGAGAATGTAATGTGTGGTATTTTTCACAGGTATAAGCTGCTGATGACAAAATAAAATGGTTTTACCAGTTTAAGAAGATAACGATAGGAAATGGTGGAAGATAGGGAAAAAGGAAATATGTTACCTCAGGAAAAAAAAAAAAATACTTCCTTTCACCAAAAAATCAGATACATCCTCTTAATTCATAGCTTCCAAGAAAGCAGTTGCTCATTTCATGCATCCAGATTTGGATTCAATATTAGAAATTCTGTACATGGAGACTAGCATTTAAAGACAATACAGGATTTTCAAGAAGCATTTTTACAGTGCTATCAACTACTATATTTTTAGAATTATTTTTGTGATTTCAGTGAGGAGAAAAAAATTATGCACTGATTTTTACTTTATGGTCCGAGGGATGATTAAAAAAACCACTCAAACAGTGGCAGCTTAAAAAAAAAAAACTAAAACAGTCCCCCCAAATCAACAAACAAAGCAAAACCAGTGCTGCACATTTTCCCATGCCCATTAGGAACCATATATTGGCCTTTCTCGACATTTTTTATATAATAAATGTTCATGGCTGTCTACAACATATATATGGGCAAGTGTTAGAAGAAATGTTTCAACTGTTCAGTTTTGAGTCTCACAACCAATAGCTACAACCTGTTGGACCTCTGCTGCTGTGCTCCTGAAGAGTTCAATGTAACGTTTTCCAAGTATTTCTTTGTGCTTTTTAAGTGCATTCTGTGCATATTCTTCACAGGAAAATAACACAAATGCATCTCCTGTGGGCCTGCCATCTGGGTATTTGACAAAGAGAAGTCCCTCTTTCCCTCCGGTGACTGGGCACTCCGGCCCCAGGAAGCCCAAGACATCTTCCTGAGTAGCAGTGAATGGAAGGCCTCTCATCCGGATGATAACTTGATTCTCCTTAGATAAGAACTGGGCCACTTCATTGGAGGTGCCTGGTAGAGAGATAACAGCACATGGTCAGCCAAGAACATATGGTCAGTGCTGGGCACTCAATACCAGAGGATTCAGCAGCAGTGAAATGTTAAGGAAGAATACAGGAGATGAGTAACCAGCAACAAACCCAAGATCCATACTAACTCTCAGCAATCTATTTTGAGGTGAAAACCTCTTAATCTGCAAGTGTTTAGTATTTTAATTAAATTGGAACAAAGGTGAGATTAGTGTGAATTGATACAAGATACATGAATGCTTCCACTGCAAAGGCTGCTCTTTCTCCCAAGGTTGCTCTTTCAACCACGTGAAAACAGAACTTGACAGGGTCAAATATTCTTGGAAGGTAGAACAGGAAAAGCTACTTCATTATCCATTTGCATCCTCAGTCAAGGAAACAAAAAAAAAAAACAACTAACTAGAACAACATTCCTATGAATGCTTAAGCAATCACATTGAACTCTAACATCACTTACCTCCTGCAATTTTTAAGAATTCTTCCCCAGTGGCTTTGTAAACCTGAAAAGAAAGAACAAAAAAAACCCACATGAAAATCACAATGTTCAGCTTTAAGCCACACACACACTCTTTCACAAGCGAGAGAATTTTGGTTCTTTGAGCAAAACAGAAGCACAGTTTGGTTTTAAATGAGAACATAGTCTAAAATATTCAGGTTTCTCTCCAAAGATCTGTTTCAAGTCACAACTTCTTACCTCAATGTATCTGCTACCCATGTGATGCTTATGCCTTTCCAGGGCAAGGTCTCTCTGTTCAGAATTGACAAACCGAACCAAAGCCTCCCCATTTCTTCTTCCTTGAGAATTCAGACAAAGAGCCACACCACCTCTGGAAGGTAAAACCAACAAATATTAGCTTAGTCTGAATCTTTAATAAATTTAATAAATAATTGTGTAAGAATAGCAAAGGAATCAGACTTTAACATGAAGATTACAGATTGAAAAATAAATTGCTACTATCCACAATTTAATCTTTGTTGTCACGCAATTATGCTTTAAAATCTGCTTCATTGAGATCATGGATCTCATGTTCACCACTTTCTCAAGTCCCATAAAGATGTAAATTTGTCCTTCCTATCATCTCAGAGATTCACATTTGAATTTGCTCATCACTCTAAATAAAAAATTATACTTTTTCAGTGTTGGAGATCTGGAATGTATATTAAGTGACAAGTATGTTAAATAAACTCACTCTCTTCATATATATGTATGCACATAAATCTATATACAGGTATACACATGAGTCATATGAAAATTTATTCCAAACAGTACTTGGAAGTTTCTGAATGTGGCCTGTTTAGAAGGTATAGAAGAATAATAAGCTGGCACAAAACTAAAGCTTTTTCATGTCTTGGCCTCTGCTTTGATTAATGGAATAGGAGTTTCTCCCTTAAGATACTACCAATAAATGAATGTGTATTTGTTTTCAATTGATAAGTCTCTTTTCTGCTTCACACATTTCAAAACATTTTCTTCCACACCTAAGGCTGGTAAACCTGTTTAGCTGTCATGGCCACAGCATGGGAAGGGACCAAATCAAAAGGGAAAGATTGAAGGACTCCAGTGGGGGATGTGTGTTAAACAAATATTAAAGGAACTTGCTATTAGAGACAAAGTGATAAAGCAAGGCAAATTCTCCTTATCTTACTTGGCAATGTTGAGTCCTTTGAAAAATCGAGCGATATCCTGGTCTGAAGACTGCCATGGCAAGCCTCTGGCACGTATTACAGTCTCACTGTCCACAGTTTCAGATTTACTACTGCACAGAAAGAAAAACAAGACAAAGTAAGCTTTAATCCTTTAATCCAGGTTTTCCAATATTTTACCAAACTTCAGATTGCAACTAATTGAATTGTAAATAGGAGAGTCTCAACAGAAAATATACTCCCAATCTCCATTATTCAATTAAATAAAGAAAGGGAAGATAACTTGGATAATTCCTTCATGTCTACGACACTGAAGATGCACAATGTTGTCACCACACTGCAGTTCCTTAAATAAAAGAATAAGAAAACTGCCTCAATGTAAAGTAATGAGGAACTGAATTAATTTTATTTGAAAGATGCAGCAATCCAAGCAACACAAATTACTTATGCCTAAAATATTTCAGTCTGGTCACTGAAATGCATTTGTAAAGAACTGATTTGTAAAGAACTCCCTAAACCCAACACCCAATTTAGCATGGAAAACCACTTTGGGAAGCACCACACAGCTCAGCTCATGCAGGGTGCACTGGCCATCAGCCCTGTTGACTTAGGGAAAGTTCACAAATATTTCTTCACCCTGGGTAAGATAAGCCAGCCTCAATGCCATGCAAAACAGAAGTAAGAGAACAAAGAGCATTTAACATGCAATGACTTTAAAGAGTTGGACTAAAGTACAGCATTCAGCATGCCAGCCACAGTCTGTCTGCAAGGGAGGGACTGCTGAGTGCACTGTGCTGTTCTCAGGAGCCAGCCTGCTTGCACATGACCATGGGGAAATATTCACAAGCTTTCCTTGCTGTAACACAAGACTCATCTTTGCTTGTAAACAGCTGTGACAAGGGCACTTACCAAGGACCTGTTTCATACTTGTATTTCACAGTTTCAGGCTCAGTAAATACGTGATCTGTGACAAAACAGGAAGTTTAAATATAACCAGGGTCAGAGATTACTTAAGAATGACAGCACCACTGCCAATTCTTTCAGAAAAGAAGGATTTCAGCTTTCAGTATAAATAGTTAACTTACTACAACCTTCTGAGAGCATGCTGAAAATTATAGCCACCATGGTCTTCACTTGCCACACACCAAAGTCCTCCTCTGCTTCATCTGTTGCTAAGCCTAGATCTGAACAGGTGATTATAGAAAATAACAGACTTGCACAATCCTTTGTAAACAAGTCATAAGGCTTTCTTATATTAACATAGAACTAATAATCAAATTTACTGGGCTTAGTGGGGACATGTGGCTATTAGACATGTTACTCTGCTCATAAACTGGTTTATATTCACTTTAACAGACAACAGTTTGAAAAGTATTAAAAGCTTACATAATTTCAGTGTTGACAGTCTGAAAAAGAAAAAGCTGAATAAGTTCCTATCACTTAAAACCTAACTGAACTTTAATCTGATTCAGATGGGCCGCAACAATCCTTCTAATTTGAATTTAGATGTAGAGTACTGTTTGAGTTTTGGTTTTGCTTTATTTTTGAACTCAGTCAGGATCATGCAAGATAATTACTATCTTCAAACACTGGAAACCTGCAGGTGCTGAAAAGGCCCACTGACAGTTCAGTTTTTCCTTTAAGATCAAGCACCAATGCAAGTGATGCTTTTCTTTGGCAGATTTACTAAATATGGTTTAGAAATCAATTAGATTCAATTTAGGGAAAAAAATTATGAGCAGAGCCACTCTCCCAACACACACTTAAGTAGGCATTCCTTTCACTTTACCTAAAACTATCTGTGAGTTTTAAAACCCACATCTAGTTTTATTCTTCTAAACTCTATTACAATCACAGAGATAAAACTCAAGGAATCTTAACTGATTGTGGTATATAAGCTGCACAAAAGGATACATTCTGCCATGGTTTTGATAGTCTGATCTTTCACGGCGGCTGAACTAGGGTAGCATGTGTGGAACTCTTTGCGCAGATCATAAAAGGTATAGAAGCAGTCCGACAACAAGAAGTTCTGCAAGGAAGGCAAAAATGTTTGTTTTGTACATACTATCCCTTTAAATTTCAATTAATACTTTTGGAGTGAATGAGGCACTCTCAAAAATCATGTAGTTCCATGTCACCAGCTTGTTGGTGATGGAGCAGTTTGGTTTCTTTGTAACACAGTTCAAATTCTGTAACTCTAGAGATCTGGATCTCTACATGAACAAAGTCAAATAGCCTCTGGGAGTCAGACCCATGCAAAAACAGCTGGAGAGGATGGCTGGGGAAAAAAAATTAAAAATATCTAGGTTTTGCTGTTCAATTCCCATTTTGGACACTATTTTATCTTTTGTGGCTAACACTGAAAAGCAGATTTGTACCAAACCGTGATGATGAGTTTTAAATAAATATTGTCACAGAATACAAAATCTCTTTCAGTACCTTCCAGAAAAGAACCCTACAACTGGCCAGATCCTTCCATGTCAGCAGCTCTTATTCTTGTGGGGTTCCTGCAGACCCTGCTAAGTCAGCAAACTCAAGAGCCACCACCTTGCACAAAGGCAATGTTCTCCTTCCTGCGTTTGACAGGGTGCTCTAAACTCTCCAGGAACTTGGAGCAGAAACTACTGCTTCATGTGGGGGTAGGAAACAAGCTGCAGCTCTGCTTCCCACTGAATAAATGCAGATGGGGCACCACTGCCAGGCCACATCACCATCTGTGTGCTTACCCTCCACAGGACGCTGGTTTAACACAAGCCTAAGCAAAGCAACAGCTCTCCATCACTTCTGCAGAGATTTGATTTGTACCTCTGTTTCCACTCCACACACAGATCTCAAAGTTCTTGTATTGCTTCTGTCTCTATCCTGTTTTTCCTAATTTTCCTCTTCCTTATGCCCATCTGGGAGTCCAAGTAGTTAGTGTGGCTGACTTTCAAGAGCAAGTGCCTAAAATAACTACTCAGCAACTCAGGGCTCAGGCAGGGAGGGGATCATCTTCAATTGGGACACTCTAGTTCCCAGGGTGGGATTGTATCACTCCCCTCCCAGCACTGCCTCTCTGCACCAGTTCTGCTCTTGTACCTTCTTGGATGTTTCCGGGTGGAGAACTTGTCGAATGAGTAACTGGCCATCACTGCAGAGGGTGTAAGAGCTCCTTCCAAGTACTTTCAAATCACTGGATACCAGCTGACTAAACTGGAAAATAAAGTGAAAAATTTAATTGTACTGACTGATAATTTCATGCACTTGCCATTACTTCAGCACTTTTGTTTTAAGGAGATAAAGTAATTCAACATTTTGTAAAAGTTTTGAAAAAACATGGAGGAAAACACATAGGCTCCTGATAAAAGTAAGCAAATAAACTGTATGCATTTGTGGAATAGAAAACAAGAACACCTAGAATATAGTAAAAAGATTAATTATGAAGATATGGCAGAACTATGAGTTCATATGAAAAGTGATCATATTATACTGGTAATGTACAAAATCTGGACTAACTATGATTTCGGTTATTAAATATTTAAAAGAACTTTGAAGATAAATCACAAAATTGATTTTGCAATGCCTTTCTTCACCCATAGCACCTTTGATTATGTCTCAATAGTTTTTTTAACTTCAAAAACAAAGAGAAATATCCATCAGGATTTACTAATATTTCAAAAGTAATATATTAAGAAAAGCCAAGCAAACAGTGATCTAATACCTTCAGAAGTTAAACTATAATCAAGCCAAGTCCAAGCTAATAAAGTTCTTGGTAGAGATAAAGTGTTACAAATACTAGATTAAAAAAAAAATTATTCCCAGCTCTAAGATGGCTAGCCCCCAACAGATTAATTCTCAAGAGGAAAGGGCTCCAGGTGTCTTGTTCAACATTATTTTCCATCCTTAGATAACAGTTTCTAGCCTTTTGTTACTCTGCACCGGTGTTAAATTCCTAGCTCCTAATAAGTCAACTAGCATATGTCATATCAGTAAGCAGTAGCTTGTTAACTAACTTTCAAGGGGACAAATATAATTAGTCTAAGTTTCCCTCTTGATGCTGCTCCCTCCCAGGAAAGCATCACCTCACAAACAAAGCAATAATTACAATCATGATGCAGTAGACACCCACTGCTCTCAGCAACAGCTTATAACTCCAAAACAACCAACCCCAAAAGCAAATTGCAAGTTGACTTGAGACTCAGACAGTATCTTTTTCGTGTTTTTTAACCTGTGTATGGGGAGAAAAAGGAGTTGGTTTGTTTTATCATAACACAAGTGGCACTTTACACTATTAGTCTCTGCTCAGGAAAGATGATGACAGAACTCACAGTGTGAACAAGTGTTGCAGCACCTGCAGCCCAAAGGTAAGGCTCCACAAAGGAAAATCTGTGTATTGAACATGATTTAGGAGGAGGAGAGACATGATTACCCAGGCTTTATTTCAAAATAACTGCTCAAATGAATCCAGGCCCCTTTCTAGGCTTGGGCAGCTGACCAGAGTTCCACTACTATTTTGAGTTCAGAATCCTGTAGTAGTGGGTACTCAACCAACCCAAACTTGCAGGTTCACAAAACCTGTTTTTTCCAAATGCTAGTAGAGGTTGTGTTCCTACCACAAGCTGAAATCTTGAAGAACCTGAAGCTTTAAAGCCAGTTATTGTTCAAAGATGATTTAAAGTCAGAAAAACGAGATCTGAGAGTGCTCAAAATACCTCAGTTGATGTGTAAACATCAGAAAAAGAGGAAAATTCCAGTGGAGTACAGAGGAACCACTTCAGAAAAGTAGCTGTGGACGGCCACAGTCACAGACCAACAACAAATACTCTTACCACAATAACACACATGAGGAGAATTGCCTTCTTACTAAATGCACCAACTTATTAGTTTCTTTTTTAACTAATGGGCACAGTAAAGAGCAAATGTTTGTAAAAAGGGATTGGAAATGGTGATAGGAATCAGCCTCCAGATGGTGCACAGGGGTTCTTGCCGAAAGGAAGCAGTCTTACTGATGAATAGCAATAAAATACTCTCCAAACCTTCAACTTTGTACCCTGTGTTACCGAAGATGCTCAAAAGCCAATACAGAGAGTGCAGTTAGGGAGCTATTTTGATCAGATACAAGAAGAAATCTAACCCACACAGCTTGAAGAAAGCAGCAAATGTAAGCAGCCTCCTGCTGTACAGATAAGACATAAGAACTGTAGATCAAAAAGACTTCAAGTTAGAAAACAAAAGGAGAAAAATGTTTGTACAAGGGAGGAAATGCTCAGGTCAAATGATGTAAGTAAAATTAGTAAAAATCAAGACTACTGCACTGAAATATTCCCTTTTTCTCCAGGTGCTGTTTCCCACACAGCCTACAGCTGAAAAGACAACACAGATATTTTCAGAAGCCAGGACTGAGAAGATGCCAGAGTAGTAAAATATTGCATAAGGACACTGATAAGACCAGAATTCCAAGTGTACTAAGGTTTAAAGAATTCCCAAGGATCAGCATTTGTTTTTATTTTTACCAAGTGTAAGTATTTGCACTGCGTATTTATTAAATGTCAGTGAGAACATTCAACACTGCAAACTCCTTTCCAATGGAACAATTAACATGTCAAAACAATTCTCTGCTTTTCTTACCAGATGTCAGCAGCCTAAAGTGCCTTAGATAAACTGCCACAAGGTTGTCAGGCCTTGCTGGGAGCTTATTTAGAAACTTCTATTTTAAAAACAGCCTTTTTCAGACTTTGGGGTGAACTGCTCTGGAAGAGGGTGAAAAGATGCTGGAAAGAAGAGTCAGGAGACATAAGCTTCATTATCCAAACCAGCTTAATTATGGCATGGCTTAACTGAGGAGAGGAGGGGGTAGCAGAGTGAATGGGAAGATTCACCTAGGATCAGAGCAAGGGGCAAAATAGCCCCAGAGGAATGGCAGATATTTGAGATTAGCCTGAAGTAGCTTTTTTCATCCACAGGAGATGTCTCCTAATTCTGCAAAGGTTCTATATGAAAGGCATAGCTGTGGACCAGCTCTTGCTGCTGTAGATTGCATTGGACCCTCAAGACTTTCAGGCAATAGAAACATGTAACATGTGTCAAGCGTGTTAAAGCAGCTAGAGTAGATGTGTTTGTAAAGTCACACTGTTCAGAACAACAAGCCACATCAGTTAAGCAATTCAGCACTGCCCAGGAAAAGCCATCTTCAGCCTCCTTTCTTGCACCACAGATTTCAGGCAGCATTTCAAAAGACAGCCTTGAACTGGCATCCACCCTAATGTAGCAAGCTAAGGACAAGTTAAGACCAGCACCAGATTTACATTACGTTTTCCTGTCTCACATGTCAAACAACCCATCCACAGCTCTGTTATTTCAAAATTCAATCCCCATCTCCTTCACTCCACCAATAAAAACCATCTCAGCTATTTACTGCTGTCATTCACCTCCATGCTGCCCTCCAAGCACGCCCCCACTTCAGCAGGCAAAGCTGCCCCACCTTAACACTGCCCCCACCAAGCTCACACACCCTGTCTGCCCTGCTCATCTGCTCCTTTCACAGCAGTTACACACTTAATTACCTGGTTGCATCTTGCAACCAGCCCTCATTTTGACTTTGGCAAGAACCAGTCTATTAGCATCACCCTCCACCTTTATTGTCTATTCCACCAGAGCAGTCTCTCCAGCAAAGCTCTTATGAGTCATTCCATATTTGAAGGAATATGTTCAATAATTCCACTCCAAGATTAAAAACAGAACAGAGAGAAGAAGAAGAAGAATCAAATAAGCTGCTCTATATATTTGCCTCCACGAAACCTAAAACAGTTCTTAGAGAAAAGGTGGTGAGAGGGAAGGACAAGCTTTGAACACCAGTTTGAAAAACTGGCCAAACAGGATTTTGGTCATGTAACTGAGAGTACAAAGAGATTGAAGAGACATGTTTTGCCAGCAGCAAAGCTGGATGAAAGCCAGCACAAGCTGCTGTGTTTTTTGCAGATGAATCCCAAGGGACTAAAATAACAGCCCCCTTCGTGTTGCCTTAAATATAGCTGAACTAAGATGTGGATCTTAGAGAAACAAGAAGATTCTTCACTAAGCTTTTTCTGCAGTTATGATGCACGAAACACTAAAATAAACATCTGTCTGTTTGGATATTCTCATTTCCCTTACTAAAAATAGCTCTCATCCTTGAGAAAGGCCACTGCATCTGTGCTGTATCTGTGCCTGGCATGGTAATGAAAACTGAGACAATTCAGTCACAGCATGCACCCATGCTGTCAAACAGAACCATTTCTAAACCACCATGGTACTCTGGGGGATTCTCTCTTTAAATCACCTCTGAGAAACAACAGAAAATTCATCTGCCTCTTACACATCAGATTTCCATCAGCTCCTGGTGGGTCTTCAAGGATCCTTTCCTTAAATCATGCACAGAATTTCTCTGTTTTGTTTCTTTTGGCCCTACTGACCCATCACAGCTAAGACAAGATAAAATCATTCACAGAGCTTCAGAATTAAAGGCATCCTTGCAGTTTAAGCAGGTCTGGAATGCCATGCTAAAGTATAACAAAAATCCAGGAAACAACTTAGCTTGTAGTCCACACTTAAGCTAGATTTGAATCTATTTTCAAGTAGAAAGGTGAGTTTTATTTATCGATATTCTTTGCACAAAGAATGGTCCTCAGAGTGTAGGGATTCAGATCTATAGTATCAACAGGATATTACAATTTTGATTACAAATCAAAAATTTCCCAGTTTACAATTTGGTGATTGCAGATGAATACATGGTCTACTTTCTGCCAGATCAGCATATCAAAAAGTGCTCACTCTATCACCCGTGCCATCTTCAGACCTGGGAGGGTGAACAGATGGTATCCAGTCCAGTCAAAATTGGAGACGTGAGACAGAGAGATGATATTTGATTTGGCTTAAAGCCTATCAAGAGACTTTGAAAAGGTTTAGCATTCTAGATTAGTGTTTTGCAAAATAACCCCAAGCAAACAAAAAAACCCCCAAAAACCAACAAAACAAAAGCCACCAAAACAAATCAAAACCCCCACACTAAAACTTCTTCAGGAATGACAGCTTTTGGTCATTATTAAAAAAGAAAACTTTTGGGAATAACTTAGAAGAAAAGTTATTTTGGCTCACTTAGGCCCTACTTTCTGATATATTCCCTTGAGCTTAAAAACCCCTCATATTACTAAAATGAAACTGTTGTAGAGAAAGTGAAAAAAAAGACTCCATTATAAAGTACCCTGAGATTAAAAAGCTTCGTCTGAGGCACCTAAATGTGCATTTCTTACATCTCCTTTGCGCAAACCTATGACTAAAGCCATACTGTTTATAACCAAGGATGTTTTCCAGTCTAACTTGTATTTAAAAAAAATCATCATCACTTATTAGACATTACTGCAATTCACAACATTGGAGCTTTAGACTCTCAGGCCTTTGGTGTGAGTCATTCTTTGCTTGCAGCATTAAGCATATAACTACTATCAGTCTTCTTTCAGCTAACAGCAGCATGGAAAACAAAGGATAATCTTCAAAAAGGTTTCACTGAAGATTTTCTATTCTCTGTTCTGTTTCAACAGGCAAAAGGTACTGCAGTTGTTGCCTCAAATAATGCCTGATTTGACTCTAAATCCTCTACAATTTATTCCAGAGAACACGCAAACCCAATTATACAGTTGCAGGTGCCGTTCATAAAAGATCTCCAGCAGTTGAACAATGAAAGAGGCTGCTGAGAGAAGTTGCAGATTCTTCATCGTTTAAAATACTAAAGACCCAAGTGGCCATGGTCTCTGCCAGCCTGCTCAAGTGGCCCTGTTTTCAGGGCTTGGGCTGGACAACATTTATAGTGACTCCCAGCACCTGGGACTCTGTTTTGCCCACTCTGCAGCTCTGCCAAAGATCAGGACACCAATGCCACCATAGTGTGTACCTGAGGGCCTGGGGGCGTTTGGGAAAGGACATGTTTTCTGAGATGTGGGGAAATGAAGGAGATCAAGAGTTCAGATGCAGCCAAAACTCATTAACAGAACCTGTCTGCATTAAAACATAAGCAAGATTGGAGCACCACTGAAAAACAGCATCCAACAATCCTGAAGTCTGTCTGAAGATGTAGAGTCTAATACAGCATGAGAAAACTCAGGAGTAACAAGCCATGGCTTTGGTATACAGAACTTGCACACACACAGCACACCATGACATGTCAGCCTAGGGAAATATTTTCACTTGGACTTTGTGCCTCATTTTCTACACCCATGAGGGTTTCACATTTATTTACAATCCTCTCCATGGGCAGTTTTCTGCTCCTTCACTCTTCCAACCCTGGTGATAATGTCAGCCTTATCCATGCAATGGAGGAATTTAAAGCATGTCAATAGTATTGGGAGGTGCACAGACTGCATTTCAGCACTATTTACAAGTATGATAACCCTTTATTGTGCTGGGTAACTTTTTAAACAGAGAATCCTCTAGTAAGCCCTTGCCTTTGTTCATCTGTTAACTGATATTCCACATGGGTGATAATGGATACATGGTGACCTTGTACTAAAATTGCTATATGGAAAAAAAGAAAAAAGTGTAAGCCCCAGTGTAGCCACAAGCAACTTCTTTTCCTCTTCTAGCTAAACAGGGGGAAAAAATACTGTATTTAGATACTGTTCAGACATAAACATGGAAAAGGAATTGCCCCTTGGTTTTATTTCTTTGCAAGGCAAACCTGCAGGAGATGACAGAGGCAGCCCAGGTCCATTCACTAGAAATGTTCAAAAATAATATTTCCGGTTTTTTTCTCCTATTAGAAGGAAGGCAATTATTTGCTCTACTGAACACTAATGCCTGAGATTATTTAGTGACTGCAGACTAGCTTGGACAAAAGTATGGGTTCATTTCCAGCTTGCCAGAGAATCTCATTTTGCTCAGTATGACCAGTCAAGTTAAATATCACCTTATGCCTCTTGATGGCCTAGAAACTGCATTAAATAACAGAATGAGTAATCAGTCACAAAGGCCACCATAAATATACTCAAGAGAGACATTATACAGTAGCCAGAACCAGTTAAGAGTCCAGATCCATCTTTGGAATTTGCAAGTGTAAGAGCAAGTTTGCCCTACTAAGTCTCAAGGAGAGGCAGGGTGTGGCACTGAGCTTCAAGCACTGGAGCCTGCCTTCTCCTCAAGTACATTATGCTGCTTCTGACTACCTGGTAATCTGCTGTCATTTTCTCTACTTTCCTGAGCAGAGGTCCAGACCAAATGCTGCACATCCTGCTGGTCCTCTAGCTGTTCCAAAGCAGTTTCCTCCACACCAGCTGCCTATATAGACCAACTCCTGTTGTTGTTGCCTCTCTTACAGAAACTAATTCGTTTCCACTCATGCCATGAGTGAAAGGTGACAACAGGGTCTCAGCTATCCTTGGTTTGGGGTCCTGCCATAAAATTTCAATCATAAATCCTCAAAGGATGTAGTAGTTGAAAAACACAGAATTATGTTTTTAAATGTATTTATGATATTCACTTCTATTTTTTACATTGTTGGGAAGCTGAAGGTACAGGAAATATCAGCTTGTCCTGCTCCTTGTTGTCACCTCACAGGTCACTGCAAGTGTCTCAATAAAGAAAGGCCTACTGACACTTCTTATAATTACTGCAAGACTTCAAGAGAGAAAATGGAAGGTATTCTTCAAGTTTATTGCATCCATTGCACTCAATAAAGCAGAGCAAATTCCTTTTAAATTCATTATACTACTTCAGAATTAATAGAGGGACTGGCAACTTAAAACTTAGCTGGTGAGAGTAGCCTACAGCTAATTTCCTGCATAAAAATAAGTTTGTTTAGTGTTGTTCAGCAGCAGGTAGAACATGAAATACATAAACAGAGCAGCAATTGTCATGGTTTGTCTGTCCAGTGACAATCTGTGAAACATATAAAACAGACCATTGTGACTCAGGGCTGTCTTAAAGATGAAACTTCCACCTTATTTCTTTCTCTGGTTCATTTTAATTTGGACTGGGTATTTGTGCAACAGAGTAAACAATAGCTAACTAAATGCTTTAATTCTTCCTAGGAAAGAATGCAAACATATAACCTTCTGCCATGACAAAGATCTGTCCAAGCCACTCCACTTGAACATTTTATGACCATCTACGATTAATTATTTCTTAGATGGAAATTTGCAACACTCGATTATTTGCATGCTTTCCAGCTATGGTATCTACAGCATCTAATTCAGGTAATGCATTAAGCATAAAAGGCAAGACCATGGCTCAGGCCATCTGAATGTCACAGCAATCAGGTCACAGGCTTTTATCTTCAAAAGCACAACCTGTTTTAATAAGAGAGTGTTGAAATATGCAGAGTACTCCACAAATAAGCTACTTGAAGTCAGCCTTGTATAAGATAAAGCACCCCAGTCCAGCAGTGTAAGAACTTCAGAGTTTGTAGACTTACTTTACTACTACATTATGTGTCAGGAAACTGCTAAATAAAGAAACACTGAGATAATCTACATTTGCACTTTAATATATATGAAAGAGGCCATAGTTATCAAAGCCAACAAAATAATGCAAAAATATGAATATCTTGAAAAATACTTTATCATTTGTTAGCACAGATTATTCATGTCTGATTTTAAGCAGAAAAAAAATTCCAAATACTACTAATACAAAAAAAAAAATCCCTCCTCTGTCAAACTTGTAGCTGCATTTCAAGCAGGTTTACAATGGTGCCTCACACTCCTCACAGGCTGCTTGCTATCAGCTCACAGAGCAAGTCATTACAGCCTGAAAGACAAGGTTGAACATAATTTCCAAACTCTAGGTTTTAATTAATGCCATGACTGCAAAATTTCCCAAAGTCTTGATATAAGCACAAGCTCTCTTTCAGTTTTCTATACCTCCCCCACTCACCTCTGTTTCAAGGACAAACTTTCATTAGCAATGTGATCTTTAGCACTGGCTCTGTTGACTGTAATGCTTGGTACTGCTCTATTTACTCAACACTACCTCATTGTTTGTAGTGCAAGTTTAACCAGTTGTAGGAGAATAACCATGCCTGCAAAATTTAAGCATTTTTTTCTAGTAGGTTGTTTCTCAAGTTGCTTTTGTAGTAGTACACAGGAACAGTAAAAAGATGAGGAAACACCAAAAGAATGAAGACAGTTGTCATTCACAACCTAGTTTCCTGCATGATTTTCTCATATTCCTGCCTCTCTATTAAACTTGTACTGTAAGACTGTCATAAGCATGGACTTTCCTGAGTAAACCGTGAAATAGATGAAGTATCTGCTTATATAAGAATCCAAGTGATTCTTGATCAAACCCTTACAAATATCAGCAAAAGTCAAACTTCCTTAAATTAACTCTGCTTAGCTTTGTAAATGGGGGAGTGTTCCCTTTCTTGTACAAACATGCTTTCACAAATACAAAAAGGACAAGTGGAATAAGATCCCTAAATCAGTTTGCCTTGCTGTATCTTCCCTTTCAGGTAACTTACTGTTTCCAAAGCAAGTTCTCTGACTGAAAAGATTTGACATAGGTGTGTCTGAGTGGGAAGCAAGTCACAGCTTCTTGTGATCAAATCTTAGCATCTGAGACATAGAGAAAGAGTCTTGATTTATATTTTCTTTTGTTTCTTTAAGCATAACCACAAGAAGAGCAGTTTTCTTTTGCACTTCATATTTACAAGGTGCCATTTCACATACTTTACAATAAACTGAAGTCCACCCTCCCTAAGTTTAATTCTGTTGTAAGAAATAACAACGAGACACTCAAGTTATTAATCAAGCAAACTGCAGAACTCTATCACAGTCATATTCTTGTGACAAGTGTGTGCTTCCAACTATGTATCTCTCACTGACCCCCTCCAATCCAATGGTATTTGATTCAGGAGGATTGGTGTGTTATAAAATGTTATACAATGTCTTATGTATCTCTTAAGCTGCAAAGTTAACTTAAATCAACTTTCAGCTACAATAAGGTCCAGTTACACAGCAAAACTGCCACAGGGTTTTTTTCACTTCTTTTTTTCAAGTTGCATTACTATAGTCCTACCTTCCTCTTAGTGCAATTCACTGCAACAGACTTACTTACCAGGAAAGCAAACATCTTTACAGAAGTTACAGCAGAATTAATTTCACACACTGCCAATGTCAACATAGCTCATTGTAATCTTAAAGCACATGCTTACATTTCTCTAGAATAAGAGCCAGAGAATGGAAACCTCACTAATTAAGTTTTGATTTGAATTCAATAAGAATGATAACACAATTCAGAGACTATCCTAGAGCTCTAGTAACAGAACTATTCATTTTAAGCTAACAAGTGTACAAAATCATCACAGGAGCCAAGTTTTTGCAAAAAGGAATACAACTGTTTCTTAACCTTAAGTTTCTAACCAATATTTTAGTATTAACAAAATATCCATTTCTCAGTCCTTTTTGTCACACTCTGCCCATTGCAGCCCTACAAAGAAAGGCAACAGGAAGAAAGAGAAACTAAAATATTTTGAAATGGAAGTCTGGAGAAAGTGGGAGTCAGTTTTAATTGTTTTATTTTGTCACTCATCAAAAGGAATGATCATTTGAATTTCAATTCCCAATACCTTTTGCTTAATATTTATCCCATAACTCACATCCACCTTCACAGCATGCAGATTTCATGAATGAGGGAGAAATAAGCAAAGCAGCTGTTTGTGAACAAAGCAAGAACAGTGGCTATCGTACAAAAGTACACTGGAGCAAGCTGTGAACAGTTTAAAGAACATCACCACAGAATTATCAGAGGAAAGCCCTGAAACCTGGTTTGTGAACAAACGTGACTTCTGACTCAAGACTCTCTTAGAACATGTCAAGGTGTTTTCAGAGCATCAATATTTCCCCCCTTTTATTGGAATAAGGTTGTAGCTAACAGAAAACAACATGACTGCAGGAAAGAAAAAAAGCTTTTCCAGAACAGATAGGAGATGGCAAAGACATGAACATGAGGGAGAATTAATGTTAATGTTTCTGATGAAGAGACATAAAATTTCCACTTTTAAGCATAGAAATTATAAAATGAAACAGGGCTGACATTATATTGCTAAAACATTAATATTTAATCAGCCTTTTTAGTTCTGGCCACAACACTGCTTTGCTAGCAGTATCAATTCCAGCATCTGTGCATCAGTGTGAAACCAACTGCTCAGCAAAGAAATGCTGCAACAGATTGACACAGATGTTGCTCTCATTTGGCAGCACTCAGCTACCCAAGAACTTGATATATAACCTAACAGTGTTGATGTGTAAAAAGGCAGGGGGGGTAAAAATCAAATAAACCAATATAGAGATTGAAGAAGTGTGCAACCCTCTCAAAATGCTGCCAGATGAAACAACACAGGTTTGCAGACAATGCAGAGTATCCTCACAAAGTTTTCTAAGCTGCTTCCATGTTAACAGCAAGAACAGATAGATGCACTGTACATATGGTCAAAATAGTAGAATACAAATCACAAAATCATTTAGGCTGGAAAAGATCTTCAAGTCATTGAGTCCTACCATTAACCTAACAGTGCCAAGTTGACCACTAAACCATGTCACTAAATGCCACATCTACACAATAAAATCCTTTATGCTTCATTTGTTCCTCAGCCACTTTTGAAAACCCTGACAATAATTCATTAACACATTTCCAGTGATTTTTTTCAGTAGCTACTTAGAGCAAGTTAGAGGAAAGAAGTTCAAAGTCTCTGAGAATCATGCAATCTAGCAATCTTTGTGTTAAAATGTTTCTACCCTCTATTCTGCTGTCTTTCTATTACTTTAAAAAAAAACCTGAAAGAGCAATTTCAAGAGAAATTCAAGTATTCAGTCATAATGTTATGGCTGTGGAAACATCCAAATGTATTAGTGACAGTTTTCAAACATTCAAACATCACTCCCTGTGAAGACAGGCACTTCAAGCTATTCTGGAAGGTCAGAGTAAAGTTTATTTGTCCATACATGCTAATCCCAGATTTGGTAATTAATTGTTACTGTTCAACTTCTCCAGAAAAAGCAGTAACATCTGCCAGCATAAAAAAAGTCTACTTATCCTCATCCTCAAACCACTGGGCCAGATTATTCACTTCTCATGAATATTGGCACTTCTAGTTTTAAGAGAAGATAGCCCAGCTTGCCAAGGCTATGCACTTCTATGCCTGTAAGGAAAAGAATATGCAGATTTAGACAAATTCCTTATCTATTTCTCTGCTCATTCTGAAGTGAAAAGTACCTAAAGACAGAAACAAAGCAAGGGAACCTTCCTATTTCCTACAGAGAATATTTGAAGAATTCAGACATAAGTATTGCAGCCTTTGGAGAAGGTAAGGTCACTGCTTTTCCACATGACCTAACAGAACATAAGTGCTGCCAATAACAAATGGATTCACGTGATCTACATATGTATATTTCTGTATATTCATATATATCTGTATTTAATATACATAACAGAGGAACTGTTTATGCTATCGAGTCTTCTCTGGACTTTTTGAGGGAACAGATTTCAGTGTTTAAATAATAATGTAATGGGCTACAGAGCTGGGTAGCACTGAGGATTTGTAAAGGGAAAAATAGTTTATCTATGCCATCAACAACAGAATTGCAACTAAGATTCTGAAAAAAGAGTTAGCCATAGCTAAAAAAAAAAAAAATCCACATTATAACATCCTACAGCTACAGGAAGCATTAGCACATCATTAATTCCCCACAGTAAATACTGATGATATTCCAATAATATGTATGCAACATCATTTAACCAATCCTCATCTACATTTATCAATGAAAATAGGGAGCTACTGGATGTTGATGAATGTGAAAACTCTACATAAGGCTACCTGCATACAGGACACTCAGCCCTCCTGTAACAGCAGGAATTTATCGCTTAGCTGCCCTGACAACCTGAAGGCTCTTGTGTCTATCAGGAAATCCCCATCACTCACTGCTGATGCCAAGGCTACAGTTTCACATAAACTGCTCAGTGCCCTACCTTCTTAAAATGTTACCCTCTTTTCACCCACACCTTAATGCTACAGCTGGCCTTGGGAAAACTTCCTAATCTGCCATGTGTGTATCAGACAGAACTGCTCCAAACCAGAACTTCCTTCAGCTCAGAACAGTGCCCAGGCTCCAGTTCAATGTGCAGCCCCAAAGACTTTTGTACTGGCAGAATGCAGGTGAGGGAGGGCCATGCAGCAGCACCTCCCTAAGGGAAAGGTGCCAGTGCACTGTTCATACTAGAGCAGCTTGAGCACACAATGCATGGGCAGAAATAGTTTAAGCTGGTATCGCCATCAAACATGTTGGATCATGAAAACACAACCAAAGGGTGTAGTTTCACAGGACGTGAGCTTGGACAGCAAAGCAGTTTAAAGTTTCCACCCCACCTGCTCATTTCAGTGATCCTCCTTACAGCACAGCTTCACAAAGGGTTTTACTGACACAACAAAAAGATGGCAAAGTCTGGCATAGAGGCAGGGAAGAAGCTGGCTTCACTGCTGAAGCCAAATCTTGTGAAACGACACCCTAAGTATTTGTTGTGGAAAGAACAGTCTGTCTAGTAACACTTGCCAAAGGCTTGCCAAACACCTGCTCCAAACCGTCAGAACTCAGACCCAGCAAATACTCTAAACTTTGTTAGAAGTTTTATTGAAGTGATGCAGTCACCAAATCATCTGAAATCAGAACACCAACTGTAAGACTCAAAAAAAAAAACTTTCACCCTACAATTTCAGATTTTTTCTGCAGTTTGAAGACTGAGAGGTGTATTAAAAATAAATTTTAAAAATCATTTATCCAAAATGAAGGTGTGACATCTGGCAAGGGAGCCAAGAAAACTTTCTGCTAGCACTTTGTGAAGAAGAAGCTGCAGAACAAGTTTCTCTTAAAAAAAAGGGTTGTAACCGGTTTATCAGGTTAGAGGAATTCATGAGTTCTTCCACCTCTTCCCCCCATCCCATTTGTTTCCAAATGCTCATTTAACCAGTTTGTTTCTTGCTGAATTTGCTGAAAATAAATTACACCTGCAGCTCAGTTGGATGATCAATAGGCATCCAAACATGCTTGAGGGAACTGGCAATTTGCTTTTACCTGATAAAGTGGCAACCACTCCGTATTTTCACTTTGAGCATTATTTAGGGCAGTGTGCAGTTTTATCTTTCTCTGTTTAAGAATATATATTAAAATATTCACAGATGTATTTGATTCAATATATTCAATCAGCAAGACTAGGAGATTCTTTTAAACCAATTTTGAATATTTAAATGTCAATTCATAGATTAAAATGGAATGCTTTCAGTAGGTCCAAAAGCAAAGCTAGGTCTCACATGAGAATGTCTCCCTTTTTATGTATATCATTCAAAGAAAAATGGTAATTGCAGCTAAATACTGCAGACAGTTCTCCTAAATTATTAGCTCTTCTTAGACTTATCCTTTGTCAGGAAGACAAGCAAATATTGCCTTGCAAAAGTAAAGTAACATGTCTTAAGGCAAGCCATGCTGATTCAGACAGGTTTTCTGTGTGGGAGGGATTAAGAAATCAACAACACTTTCAACTTCATATGGGATCTTTAACTTAGAACCCCTGTGGCTACAATCAGAGAAGCACATGAGGATGTCAGCTTTTTGACGACAGAGTAATGAGGCTGAGAGAAAGGCAAAGTTCATTTTGGCTTTGCTTGTTAAAAGCAAGGTGCCATTCCTGCAAGGTTTCAGAGAGCAACCTGAGAATAATTGCTCTCCCTTAAAAGCTTGCAAAGTGGAAAACTATAAAGCTACAGCAGTTAACTAGAAAAAGATAAATAACATGCTAAATAAGCCAGTCCTGTGATTTGAGGATCTGAACAATGATATCTGGTAAGAATGTCCCAGTCATGCAGGAAGAAAACTATTCCCCTTGGTAAGTAGTGTAGCTGATGCATGTTTAGAGGCCTAGATCATGGGCTCAAGGCAGTTCCAAACACTTGAACAAGAGATCTCCCCCTTACTTTGTTAAATAAAAATCCTCACAGTTTTCTACTCAGCAGCATTCTGCAACATCTCAGCAGCTGCAAGTTCACCATTACTTGTCTCACATCAGAGGTATGTTACTAATGCCAATTTGAACTGAATACATCAAGCAAGATGCTCCCAAAGGACAAACATTTTACGACTTCAGGTAACTATTTCCCAGACATCCCTCCACCCCCACAAAGGAAAGCCATCACAACGTTGCACATCACCTATGAAAAATAAAGATGGATCCCGTAACTGCAGTAGAACCTATGGAATCAAATGCTTGTTACCCTGGACAAGTACAATATCTAAAACCTTGTAACAAAACATACAGAGCATATGCTGCAGCAACCAAGCTGTTATTTTGGGGCACTGTGCTTCAGAACCTTACCTTGTAAAATTACAACAACCAAAACTTATTGATAAGGAACCCTATTTCATAATATTTCTTAAAACAAACTCAAGTATTAAGCTCAGATAAGAGGCCTTTAGTAGACCTCATCGTTGACATGCACAGCAATAGAAGGAGACTTGCTGTGGTTAGGGGAATAACTCCAGACCCACAGAAGCTGATCTACTGTTTACCAGCTACAAATCACTGATTCAGAACCACAGAATGTTTGAAGTTGAAAGAGGCCTCTGAAGCATGGATAAAAGTTACAATGGATTTGTGCTCAGTGATTCTCACTTCCCTCTGCATGTAGAGACTGGGAATCCAAGGCAAAAAAAACCAGAAGCAGGCACCAAAACTTTCATTTACATGACTGAGATGTGCTAAGGTGAGCAATTTTCAGCTGCATCATCAATTTTCTACCACAATCCAGGCAGGGTGTGGAAAACTAATTTCACATACTCTATAACGTTATCTCAAATCAAGGTACAAGTCTACTTCCTTTTCCTCCTCCTTTTCAAATAACCACTTCAGCTACCTGTTTCTTTTGCTAATCAAAATGCTTAACTGAGAAAGAAAAAAAAAACAAAACCAAAAACCTGTATGTCACCTGACTCATCCTTAAAACACATGATGCAATTAAAATATCCTGTGGACTTGTCTTCAAAAATGCAGGAGAGAATCTACTATTAAAGAATATGGAGTTTTGTTTTTTGCCACCACTGCAAGTGGGAAGTTGAATTGATTCTCTCCTAATTCCCACAGGAGTCAGGACACAGATGGGAAAGGAGTGGAGTTTAGGTAAGGTGTATTCCAGAGGACTTATGATGGAACTGGCCACATCACAACTGGCACCCAAAAATTAACAGCAAAATCATTATTTAGTTGCATAGATATGCAAACAAAAAGGAAAAATATTGTTATTTTTCAAGAGTCTCTACCCACCTACACACAAAGGTACTATTTCCTTTTATTTGCTAAAGCAGACCCACCTACAGTGCAATTTACAGCAATAAGATACAATCTCTCATAAAGTATTGAGTATAATTAAAGTGTGTCTGTTATAAAGGTAAACAGAGTGTACTAGGCTAAGCTGTTCCAGATGTCTTTAGTGCAAGATCTGGGACAAGATCAAACCTGCAGCTGCACATTTTCTCAGGGGTTATTATGGAGCTTTAAAAAAAAAAAGAAAGAAAATCACCTCTTAGTCCTAGACTCCAGCAAAACAAATGCAAGTAGAACAAATGCCACTGCAGTCAATGCTGACAGATTTTCAGCCACATAGAAGTTATGTTTTTCAAAGACACTCCAGAGTGTAGTGTTAACCATGCAGTATCAAAGAGAGTTAGGACTGCCAAGTCTGCCAAGTTATCTGTGTCACCAGAAGTTACAGCAACATGAACCTGTTCTACTGCCTAAGCAAGTTTCTTGCTGAAACACACCTACGAATGATTCAGACAAGGTGTGGAAAGCCAGGTTTATATGTTACACAAAAATGCACTATTGTATTTTTCCATTCAAGCACATTTCATGCATAGAAAGGACAGTCAAAGCAAGCAAACTTTTGGGAACTGCATTATGTATACACTATTCACACTAAATTTTTTGAAGTAGCTTAAGTCCTCTTGAGCAAATTTTACTGTTCAGTGTGATATTAAATGAGTCAAAGAGCAAAACTACAGAAATCATTAAAAAATTAAACCAAATCAATTCATAATCCTCTCATTAGGCTCATCTGGAAAAGAGTGATACACAACAAGCATATCTGATGTTACATGAAAGATTTTGAAGATTTCAGCTGATTTTAAGAATAACAAATGAAGAAAAGTTTCTAAATACACATTAGAGCAGTGAACCTGCAGATTAGAATGTACCATGTGAAGTATGAAAGTTTGATTAGCACTCCTGTATTAGGTAGTACTCTTACTGGCTAACTCTTTTAAGGCTTAAGAGAAACTTGGGATAAAAGCAGACCTATCAAAACAACCAAAAGTCAGATCTTCCAAGGACTTATAACATCAGCTCAAATGCTCTAGTATCATACATAACTGTTTCAGAATTATGAAGTTCCCATTTCAAATGGTTCAAGTCTCTTTTGGGTTAGCTTAAAAACAAGCATAAAAACTTGGTAGTGATTTCAAAGTGAAAGACAAAACTAAAGTCTGTTTCCTTTTTCAAATCCATTAAACCTCGTTCACAGGCGTCACCCAGAAGAACTCCTGCTCTCAAAAGCAGCACCTCACCTGTTGAAGAACCCGGTCCAGTGGTTCAGCTTTGCCCAGTCCCTCTGGTGTTAAGCCACTGACTTCGCGACACTGGTCACTTAAGTCCAAGTTGTCTGCTTTCACCAGGGATTTGTGTAGTGTCCCTACCTAAAAACATGTAAGAAAATATGGACAAAAGTGAGGAACAATCGAATTAGCTCTTTATAGCAATGTGTTGAGACTGAAGAAAAATCAGAAAGGTGCAGTATCCCCTCCGGATAAATGCCAGGAGAAAACGCATTTGTCTATTTCACAAATCGAAACCTTTGGCCGCGGTTTCTCTCCCTCCCACCCCGGAGAGCCACGCTCTCTGCCTCGGAGTATCCGAGCCCATTTTCATGGGAGGCCTTTTGCAGTTAGCACCGACTTTTGTGGGAGTTGTTAAGTGGAAAAGGAAGATCACTTAATATTAAGGCAATGTCACGAATCCACTTATGAAATTGATAGTCCTGTTTGTTTTATTAAAGCCCTTCATCTCTAGGGGGTTATTTATGATAGGGCTTTTGGGGAAGAAAAAAGATTAGAGATGACTTTTAGGTTGGCCTAAAAATTAAAATAAGTCAATATTCTCTTAAAGGTTATCCAAACATTGGTTAAACAAACAAAAAACAGGCCCAAAGGGTCCAACGGTGACCGAGAGCCGGCTCCCAGGGAAGCGAGCACACCCGGAGCCATCCGGGGCAGCTTTTTGTTTTAAAATTTCAGAAGTCCGTAGACATCCTCAAAGCTACGCACGATTTAAGGCGGACGGGGCAGTGGAGTGTGGAAGAGGCCAAACTTTCTTTAAAAGTGACTTCTTCCCTCAAGACGGAACAAAAAGGAGCTTCCCGAGCGAGCGCCCCGGGCAGGGAATGACCCCCGGGCACGGCCCCGCGCCTCCCCTCCCTCGGTGCATTTGTGAAATGAACAAACGGCTCCGGGCCGGCGCCGAGGGGCCGGGAGAGCCCGCTCGCCCCGCGCCGGGGAACGCGCCCTCGCCCCGGATATCGAAGCCATACCTTCTTGCTGTGTAGATCCACAACTTGCCACACCAAGAGAATTAGTTCCCTCTCATCCGAACCCAGTTTAGCCCCATATGCACCAGCTGTTGCCCCAAACAACACCACCAAAGAGTCACTGTGCGAAGCCGTCATGACCACAGGGGGAAACAGCTACAATCAAAAGCAGAGGTCAAAAAAAAAAAAAAAAAGAGAGAAAAAAAAAGCAAAAGAAAGACACACTAACAAACAAGAAAAAAAATAAAACCAAAAAAATCCCACAAGGCTCATCCCCTACCTCCAGGTAATCAAAGAGAAAAGAAGCGAACGAGGAGTCACAATATAAAGAGAAGAAAAAGAGCTATTTAGGAGGTTGGGTATTTGAGAAAAAAAAAAAAAAATGGAGAAAGAAAGCTCCCATCTCTACCTGTTCCCGGTGATCTCTTTCCCGGGGCCGACTGGGAGGTGAAATTAGCAAGCTGTGGGTTTCTTTCCCTCTAACATCATGGCAGAAACTCAGTCTGGGCTTGGGCTTTTTTTTTTTCTCTCTCTCTTTTTTTTTTTTTTCCTTCCCTCTTCCCCTTCCCCTCTCCTGAGTTACCTGCCCTTGGTGCAGCTCATGTGTCTCTAGTCAATCTCCCAAAGGGACAAGGCCATTGGGCCTCTGGAAAAGGTGTAGGAGGGACGCAGGGAGAATCAACGCCTGGCTGATCTGGCCTGATTGGTTTTTGAAGGAGATCAGAGGCAAACTCCCTTTCTGTCTTTAATTCTGCCTGCAGGAAGTGCCTCTACCTGCTTTCAGTTCACGGGATCCCGCCCAGCGCTGCGTGCGGGGCACACGGCGCTCTGCGCGCCCCGGCCCGCGCCCGTTCTGGGGGAAAACCGAACAATATTCGAGTACAGGTGCAAAAAAACCCCAAACATTATGATTTAGCATTGAATTCCATGAAAGAAAAGTCTTTACCTGCTTCTCAGTAATTGCCTTTTGTGCGCGTTGCTGTGTGTATCCAGCTACGGACGCCAACGTTAATGTGTAATGAAAGTGTAGTATTCCACAGGGATTTTTAAGGTATATTACAGGCAGAGAGTACTTTGTAATTTAGGCCCTATCTTTCATACAGTTTGTAAAGATGGGTCTTAGGAAAACAAATTTTTTGTTTTGAGAAAGGATGTATATAGGAAGTTTTGCAAGAGCACGGTATAAAGCCCTGAATTTCCTACAGCTGCTCAGTCAGGAGCTGACTCCTGGGCATTTACAGCAGCCCAAGGTGAGCAGCTTTTCTCCTCACCTGTTTCACTGCTGAGACTACAATGGGAAACCACCACCGAGTTTAACTGCTATGAAAAGACTCCTGCTCAACAGCAGCAGCAGCAATATTTGTTACATCGGGGACTGAGAAATTTTTCAGAGATATTGTCAAACTCAAATTGATTTTAAAGCAGAAAAAAAGATCAAAAAGCTTCTAAACTCATTTGAAAGTTATTTTTCCTATTGCCACCACTGATGGGTTACTAATGATTTTTAAAGGCCAAATGCTGCAAGTTAAACTAGTCATAATTTTTCTTTCATTTAATTAAGTCTTCAGTTTATACTTCAATATTAGTATTGTATTGAAATAAAGCTTTTACAGAATGAAAATTGGTGCTGCTATTTAGGTACTGATGTCTACCCTGGGAAAATGCAGAGGTGGGCATTTAACTGTGAATATCTGATGGCTTAAATTATTAAATCACATTTTCTCATCTTCTTTTAACATTCCAATTTTATAATTGATTAATTATAGCAGTTATTATGGACTTCCTTCTGGCAAACACTGATTCCCCATCCTAGCACCATCAGCACGACAAATTCCATTTATTTCAGTGAAAATAAACTACACTTCAAGGATGCTGTCTGATGTGAAGTATCTTAGAATTCATGTGTTACGAGTTTACCTGACAGAGACCATGCAGAAAACCTTGCACAGATGCATCTCACTGAACATCACAAAACAGTTAAACACGTCTCAGCTGGTGTCTCTGCAGCTCATGAAGCTGCCTAAGAAGCAATCCTGAAAATACATTGTTAGAGAAAGGGCAAATTCCTGAACAGAGATGAAAACTTTAATCGGTAACATGTATATATTAGTATATTCAAAATGTTTTCAGCATTACATTTTCTTGCACTGCTGAATTTATAGCCACAGCTATATTTTCCCCTGCCAATGTATTTCTCTAAATCCTTGGTAGAATAAAACCCCATTTCTTTCCCTTTTGTTATTTCCCTTGGATGTAGTGGTTATGAAATAATGTAACAGGTCGTTATTGAGAATGGGATGATTCTTATCCCTGAAGACTTTAATAAGAACCATAAAAATGCATTGACTGCAAGTGTGAGAACTATTCCTTTTTTCCCAACCTGTTCCCCCCTCCCAAACTCACACATTTATATGGGGGTGTTTGGAGAGAGGCAGTGTTTGTACAGATAAGTGTAAACAGATTAAATGTAAATACAGATTTTTACTGTAGCTATGTTCACAGAAAAAAAATACCAGGCTGTTGCAATTTAACTTCCTTCACGAGGATGTCATTTTGTATATACTAATACATGAGTACTTCATACATAATGGGATTTTAATTAGCAGATTTCTATAGACAATCATACACATGAAAAATTGGTCAGGCTGACACATATGGGCACAGGCTCCAGTGAATTGGCTCAGAAAATGGCAGTACATATGCACTTGTCTTTAGGATCTAATGTGAAAGAAAAATGATTGTAATTCATTTAAAGCAACTTGTGAGATTAAATAAGTACTCCTCAAATCAATGCCAAAGACCCTTGAAAACTTATTTGAAACCTACACATGGTATCAAAGACTGGTAAGCCCAAAATCTTCTATGCCTTTTACAATTGTATTAGCTCATCTCATAAAATGTAGCCTCTCTTCATAGAAAGCCCATCTGGTTTCTACTTTTAGACTATCTTGACTCATATAATTCTACTGTTACTAATTTATCTGAACTATTCTAGCTAAATGAATTTAAAATGTATTCTAAAATGTTTTAAAAAAACCTTAAATAAATGCTGGCTTTCCTGCACTATCACATATTCCAAAGTATCAGATCATGCAACTCAATTTTCATTCATCTTCTATCCACTACCCTCCCATTCTCTGCCCTGAATTATACTAGCAATTTATTAATCTAAAAATATGAAGGAATGGCGCTGTATGTCTCAACAGAACAACAAGAGGATCCAGTTCCTGAAAAACATATGGGACAAGCCCTTGTACACTGAGCATAGAAAGGTTAATTTGTAACCAAGATCTTGCTGAAATAAAGAGTATTTGCTCACCTTTAGCTTTAATCCCAGCAGGCCTATTTATAGAGGTACTTATTTGTAGGCTACATATGACCATAACGTCTCATAAACATAACTGGGTGGAGAAGAAAAGTTTTAAAGATGGACATTCATTGTTATGCAAGCTCAATATGGTGATTATTTTGTTTCTTATTAATCAAGCATTTAAAACTGTAAAATAGATCAGTTTTACAGTTAGATCACATGAGAACACCGAAGAGACTCATTAAAAGCAGTGTGCTTGCAATGGATAAATCTGTAGTGGCATTTTCATTCTTACTGGGACGGGAAGGGAAGGGAAGGGAAAAAGAAAGAAAGAAAGAAAGAAAGAAAGAAAAGAAACCATCTATTATACTACATTATTAAAAATTCCTGTGAACTGAATGTCCTGATGACTGAAGTCCTTTTGTTAAAGCCTAATAAAAGGAGTATGAAACTTTGAGACATGAGATCTGGAGTAATACCCTGGCTACATTTAGATCTACAAAAATAACTCAATAATCTTTCAGGTAACATGGAAGTCAATCCTCTGTTCCAAACTAGTATGATATTGAGAAGTTATTTGTCCTCATGGATATTTTACTCATCAGTTATAAGAAGGAAAATTATGGTGATGATGATGATGATGATGATGATGATGTGACATTTAACCCTGTGAAATGGTTTGAAATACCCTGAAGAAAGTTAATAAACTTTGAAGTTGGGTCTAATTTCAAAATTGGCCATGGTAGCAGAGCAAGGATGTACACCAAAAGATGTCCAGAGGTCTCTTCTAGTTAATTTTTTTCTATGATTTTAAGAAACGGAGATATTGAATAAGTATGGTGCCTTGGTGTTTCTCTGCTCAGTAGGGATAGTAAATTCTCTGCATGCCTCAGCATCTCCAAACTGAGCTGGCACTGGAAGTAAAAGATCTGTAAGTGATCTGTAAGCAAATGTGAGAAGATATTTAGATTTCATACCCATTCAGTCCTTGGCTCCTGGATTAGATTATAAATTACTGCAGCAATATTTGCAGAAGGAGGAGCTTACTGTAACTCCTGAAACATAAATCCATATGTAAAGAATTTTCTGGCATCCTTTCTTTAACAGCAAATGAGTGGGAAAAGGCATGGGAACAAGCATTTAGCAGTGTTCTTTGATTGCTGTCCAGATGTTTGGAGAGATCTCATTTTTTGGTCTGTCAGGTAGGTCTGCCATGATTAAAATTCACTGTAGAAGCCTTGAAATAATTTCCATTGAGACATCCACAAAAGCTCAGCAATCTGCACAAGAGCTTCAGAGCTGTGGCTCTGAAGGATTGTTACCCTGCAGATACCAGCACCATCAAGGCACTGGAAACATTCACTTAGAATCCTGTATCAGTTGAAATTTATTTCTATTGACATAAAGGTAAGTTAAAATATAAAATTCATGACTAGACAAGATAAATAAAAATGAAATTACTTCCCCTATTATTTTACATAGCTTCTCTTCTTTGTAGTATGTCAAACAATCCTGTGGTTTAATCCTACAAAGGTTTTATATGTGCTCAGCTCCCACTGGAGTATTGGTGTGAGCTGTACAGACAAAGTTCTCCAGATTACACTTACCAGACTTTTGAAAATCTAAGCATTTACTTTGATACCAGATTTGTGGACTGGTCAAACATACTAGTGTCTTTCATAAATATTATTACAGATTTATATCAAAGTTAACAGTTTATAACAAATAAACTAAATTTCCATTTTTTAAAAATTGGAAATAATGCTGTCAGTCAAATAATTCACTAAATAGGGGTCTGGATTTAGAATCACTGAGATGATTGCTGACAGGGATCTCTGCACATCCTCTTGTCCAACACAGGCTTCCTGCCAGCACTACATTGAACCAGTCAGTATTTTGTCCAGCTGTGTCTTGGAAACCGCCATGGATGACTTGTTCCAGTGCTGCACTGCATTGCTGATGAGAAACTTTCTCCTGGTTGCCAATCTGATCTCACTGCTAAATTTTTAAATAATTCACTGCAACTAGTTGAGACAGGTTCTTTAAGCTGTGGTAAATTAGACAAGCCATGTGATACAATTCCTGTTACCTAATGAGATGAATATGCAAGTACTTCCTGACCCTTTCAATCTACCTTGCCTGTGATTCAAAATTGACTTTGTGTGAAGCTTTATTGCCTTTAAAACCAGGCTAAATACATTTTCATTGCAATTGTTTACTTTTTTACTGGTCTCAGGTACAGTATAGCATAAGAAAGGAAGTTCAAAGGAAAATATTCTTTTTGTGGCAGGTTTTTAAGCAAGACTGATGTTCAGTCTTAGATCAGAACACTTTTATATACTAACCCATCCACTCTTTGTTGATTGAAAGGATATAGCAGTTTACAAGTCTGTCAGTGTGGCAGAATATCCAACAGTAAAAAAATTTGCTTTTTAATGATAAAGTTAATCTAGTGAGTTATTTGTTACATAAGCTATAAAACAAAGACATTCCATTACCAACATTCTTGCTACCATCACTATTACCCCAGTGAAAGGAGTAGAAACATAAATTGATAGCACTATCCAGTACAATAGCTAAAAGCCAAAATGCTTTCTGTTATTCACTAGTATTTGCATGCAGTTCAATAGAATCATCTTGTTAATTTATAAACAATAAAATGTAAAATTACACATTTAAGGTTTAATAGGATAAAGTTATATCCTCTTGGGAAAAGATCAAGAGTTTAACTCCTCATAATAGTAAATGAGAATAACCTGATGTCTACATAAAGTATTTAATTTGGGCCATTTTGTACTTTATATTTAACAGGCCAACACAGAGACTCCCAGTCTTAGTAGTGCTTTACCCTTATAGAAAACTTTTGTGATACTCCTTCAATGGTTCAATGATATTCATCCTGTCATATCCCCACACATAAATGCATTCACATTGTACAGCTGGAAAGTTCTCAGAAGTTCACTGATGTTTTAGAGTGAGAAGTGGCCACAGCCATCTGGAACATTTGATTCCAGTCATCCAATTCCTGTCATCTTTGCATGTAAACATAAAAAACAAATAGACCACATAAGAAATGTAAAGGCCATTATCTACATGAAAAGATCTGTGTGCTCCATGCTGCTCTCACTTACTGAGAGCTGGTAATCAGTGCTGCAATGCAGCAGTGATGAAAGAACAGATCATCAAATACCAAGGACTGTACACTGGAACTCCAAGTTCTTCAATGAAAAACAACTGTAAATTTTTCATAGTTAATGATGAATTTATGCAGGTTACATCTTCTCAAGCTTTACTGATTACTGACTGATACTGGCCTCATGAGATATCTTGGCAGAAATTACTAATCTCTCTGCTTATCCAGATTGTACCACAAACTCTCAGCTGACACAAAAACCTTGATAAAAAAAGGAAGGGGTGATCCTATAATATTTCATTCCCATTTGATTTAACTGGTCTGATATTTAACCTATTTCTTCATTAGAGTTTAATTAAACTTATTCCACATACAGATATGCAAATGCAATTCTTTTTCTCACCACTGTATAAACAGAAGTAAAATCTAAATGCAAAACATAAGCAAAACTTTACCACCCGTTCTACTTGGGCTTTAAAAACATCTCTTCAAAGCATTTTGTATAATAAATTAATGAATGCAATTATGTGCATCCAAAAAAAACATGATAGGACCTATCACTCAATGATTTCATCTTGATCATGGTTATTTTTCTCCACTTCACTTCTACCAGCAATCGTTACATACCTAGGATCTGACAAGGGGACTTCAAACACCCTGTGTCCAACACAAGGATGACATAAATTCCCAAAGAAGCAGCAGACTTCTGACTTTTTTTAATTTTTTTTTTTTGTATTTGTTTTCACTGTCCTGAAAATACAAGGTCTTTAAAAATCTTGTCTGACTCATGATTACCAGCTTCTAGCAGAACTAATGGCAATTTCTAGGAAGATAACTTTATTTTCTACTCTACCATTTGCAGCTTGATAAGACAACTACTGATTTTGCAAAATAATCCAATTTTTTTCTACAGCACCTCTAAATGCAATTGCTTGTGTGCAAGACTCTAGTTCACATGGAACTGTATTATATAGTTACAGTCGTGTCAGTAGAGTCATCAGATCCTCACTCAAATAAATTTCCTCATTCTATTCAACAAATGCTCTTTTCACTTTAACCTCTGAGCATGATAAACAAATACCTTTCTTCCTTTGGCCTGACACTGGATCTTACACACTGTGGAAGTAATATAGGAATTGTGTCCTCACAGATACATCTAGTTGATACAGGAGAATGATGTGGTTTCCTAAGAAGAAATATTCTCAAAGAAACATATTGCACAGTCAGTAAATGTATTCAGACAGAGAGAAGACAGCTATTCCTAAAATATTCCTTCTGGCATACTCTAGAAATTTTAAATTTAAGATGCCATATGATGCAATTCAGTGCATTTTATCACTTAACAGTTATAGAAGTGCTTTATAAGCACAGATAATAACTAAGCATATGCAAGCAGGTGCAATTCCCTTCCCAGCAAGCTGGAATTGTGCTAATACACTCTGACAGAGCTGTTTCATAAGTGCCACTACTACCTCACCTCCTTTCCCCAACCTTCCGCTAATGTGGCACACCCTTGTTTGACAGGAAATGTCATCTTGTATTCAGTCATTCCTTGTTTCCCTCAAGTAATTATTTCAAGTATGGCGTGACACAGTTAACACACATTAAGATTTTGCCTTTTCTACACTGAAATACATGGTGCTGAGGAAAAGGAAAAGAGCCCTGGGGCACATGAGAGGAAGTTACCTGGCACATTCTGGGAGTGGTTCCGCAGTGACTTGGGTGAATGCACCGATAACGCTCTGGCTCTGGGTGAAGTAGATGTCTAGGACATAACTAACTTTTAACTACTCATTTCCAGGCTCTAGTGCTCTGCTTTGTGTGAGGAGGGAGGCTGAGGAGTCCGATCTGCTCCTCTGTTCTCTAAACAGGAGTCATTCCCTCATTCGGTTCAGTTATCGTGGCAAAAACAAGAGAGTGACTCATGGTATGGGGCAAACGAGGGGGTACTGCTGTCTGATAGCATCACGACTCCATGGCTTTAGGGCACATCAAACTTTTCTAGGGCCAGGTACCGCTGAACACCTGCAGCCTCACTAAGGGCACTCAGGCCAGCTGTCATTATACATGAGTCACAATGGGCAGCATTTTATACATACTTTATATAGACATAAGACGTGAGATCAGGTCTTCCTGCTGTTCTTGAAAGTTCTTGAAAACTCTGGGTTACATTCTATTTATGAGAAATCCCTATGGGAGGATGTATAAAACATCAATTTTTTGATAAATTGAGGTGTAAATTTCTCCTTTTCTCACAATGCATGTTGCAAAACCGACTTTAAAAAACATTCTATATTTTGCACTGTTATCAAGATTTATCTATCCAAACCTTATGAATCTGTTTGTTTTGAGGGAACAAGGTGGAGACCATCACCTTCAATCAAAGATTGGCTGCTTTAATCAAAGAGATATGAACAGCTTGCATCTCAACTTTTGATTTCCACAAAGCCTGTTTGTTTTACTTAAGGCTAGCTGTCCCTGTTGCCAAGGAATTGCTAGGGAGCTAAGCCACACCTTTATGAATATACTTAGCACTTCCTGCTCTGTGCAGCCTTAAAAGCAGTCTCCTCTATTCCAGAGAGATAATTGGACGTTAAAAAAACATAAACATCTACATCTTAAGATCTTGCCTGGCTGGCAAAGCCACCTGTCTTTGTGCTCTTGTTAAATAGTTCACACAAGGTCCTGGGGAAGTGCTTATTGTGAGATGTATTTTTTCAGAAGAATTCAATGTTTGGGATGGTGATAATACGTTTCTTACCCTTTCATCTGTTTGTATCCAGAGCTTCCAGTGGTGGCTGCTTTGTGACTAGAAGAAAATTAAATGGTGGGTTCTTCTGAAATCCCTCTGGGCTGGTACAGATGCTGTAGGCTGACTGGTAGCTCCAGCACACAGGGTAAGGGTTCATTATTCATAATATATGTAAACAGCCCTCTCAGTGCTCTGAGGCAGTACCACGGTGTAATTGCTAGATCACTTGCATCGTCCTTTTTCTGCTTCATCTGTAATTTAAATTATTATACAGAAGGATTTGTCATTCCTGTTGATCTTTCTTTTTTCTCAGTATTTACATCAATCTCAGGAAGTTGTGTTGGTTGTTTGTTTGGGGTTTTTAACATAGTTTACTTAAAGAAACAACTTTTAAACACACACCCATTCAGTACTATAAAACAAATCTAAGCACAGAACTCATTGCTGAAACTTAAGCTGTCTAAAAATGCCTAAAGCACACAGAATATTCATATCAGAAACCTTCTTACTGATGAATCAGTCCCACAGTTTCATAATTTCCCTCTTTATCCTTCCCTCTGATGCAGAGTATAAAACTGTCTTTTGTTTTATTGTCACTGCATACTGTAAATGGGACTTCGGTTTCCCACAAAATATTTCTTACAGTTTTCATGACATGTTACAAATGATAGAAGCTTCTAAGGCTTGGGTGGATAGTAGGGATGATTAATAAGTTACAGTTACTGGCACAGCACTGAGGTGGAGTAGGTGTGAGTAATTGTATTCTGTGGGAACTTAATCAGAATTCTCTGGTTCATGGGCATGAAAGTATTTTGTATTCTCAGCATTTCTAAGAAAGGACAGAAAATCAACAGCATCTTAGTGCAAGTCTCCTTCCTCTATACAGAGGAGCATACAGGGAACACACAGAAAATTAAAAATTTGGAATCAGTTATTTTATTGCTACTTTTTTTTTTTCTGAGAGTGGAATCTGCAGTGCACATTAGAATAACACAGACTCAAATGCAATGGGAAAGGATTCTCACTTGAGAATCCTTAGAACTTGTTGCACAGGCCTAAAAGCACAACAGGGAACAGACAGTGCACTTGAGGATGCAGCTTCATTGCTTCAAAGGAGCAGAAGTCTTCATAATAGCCCAAATATGTTATTGGGGGGCAGAGAAGGAGGTTGTGAACATACACACAATGAAACAAAACTAGTGGGTGTAAAGTAACAGCCAGTTTCATTTATTTGCACAGTTTATCTATAGTAGCAACCTAAGCCCCAGTAGGCAAACAGCCTGGGCAGCTGGTGTGGAGGAATGGATTCCACAGCTCTGCAAGGATTTCATGTGAAGCAATACCCTCTTACTGGGATTAGCTGCCTTACTCAAGACCAGGCTCAAGGGATTTACAAAACCACTATATACCCTTATTCGGAGTCATACACTAATATCTTCATTGTTGTGTGGACAATATGCTGCATCAGAGAGACTTGTTTCTTTCCTCATATGTAGAAGAGAAAATACCCCTTCCTTAGAAAAATCATAAGGAACTGGTAATATGGGGATTAAGCAGGCAGGATTACACAGTGTCATCTGAAAAAAAATAGTGCATGACAACTGACAAAAACTGTTAAGTCCCTTTCAGGAAAAGCGAGTATTGAGCCAACAGTTCTGCAGGCCCACAGTTCCTGGTTCTTAGGCAACAAATATTCATTGTCAAATGCTGCTATTTAATATAAAATATGCTCTCTTCAGTCTTCACGTGCCTTTCCACACAATCAAGGCCAGATGACAAAAAGCATTTGTCACATTTCAACAGGGAACTTGGTTTGGCATTGCGCATGATGGTTTGTACAATGGTTCAGGAATACTGAAGGAAAGAGTGGGCACTGGAATCCTTTTAAACTCATAAAACCACAGTTGCTACCTTTATTTTAATATGTAACAAGAAAATTTAAGTATCAATATGTTGTAATGTATCAAGAAAAATTAGTATGGACATGAAACACTGCTCAAACTGCTTCAGTGGCTTCAACATCAAATTTCAAAGAATTAAAATATAAAAGTTCAGTTTCCTAATCTATTTCCTAAATAAAAATACATCTTTCAAAGAAGACAACATTAACATTTGGATAGCAAGCTCATCAAAACACACGATCCCACATTACAGACAAATATGGATGTATATCTACGTGCACATATACATAGCTCCTTTGTTACATATTCATTTTCATTCCTCACCTTTCTGTTCCCTCAGTTTTCAAGTTTGGGCCAAAGGCATATGCTTGATCTGTTCTTGTTTAGCATTTCTGACTTCTTTAATCTTCTTCTAGTTCATATTTTTCTATCCTTTCTCTCAAGTATCTGAAAATGAAGAACATTAGCTGAGTACATAGCAGCAGAATAATCAAATGTCTGTAGAGATCACAGAAAAAAGGTCACTTTTTCCGCACAGAAGTATTACAAGTATAAATTGAATAGACCTTTCACATATCATTCACAACATAGTTATTCTTGTCTCCCCCTCCTCCCCAGTGAAAGGAAGCACCACTTCAAAAACTGCCTTAGTAGAGTAAAATTTACATCTGGTATAAGGCCATTTATACTTAATTTCACATTTGATTTGAGTCTGACTATCATTTTCCTACCAGCAGTAGATATGACCTTTTTTAGGAATGATTGCACAGGAGAAACATGCTCCTTTCACATAAGTGATTCTTTATGATACCTTTCCTCCACCCCTCCCAGCAGTACCTTCATGTTTAAGCAGCTTCACTCTGAAGTTACTATAGCTATGCAACTCTTGCTCATTGTGTAGCCCTTAATAATTGGTTTCCATCTGGATAATGCTGTTGCCATATACTCTGCATAAGGCTACACCTTAAACACCTAATAAAATGAAGTTCATGTCAGAACAGCAAGGATTACTTCTGAACTGCTTGACTCAACTCAATTTTTTCATATGTTGGTTATGAATAACAAGTACTACACAGAAGGGGTGTATAAGCTTTTTTTTTGATTCTTCTCTTTTTCTCCTCATTTCTCCATCCTCTGTGTACACACACCAACATATGGCCACAGTTTTAATCCATGTGTCTCAGTTTGATATCCTTGGTATAACAGAAGGCATGATTGGCAGAAGACTCTCTGAGGATTCAGGATTTAGGATATCTGCTCCCACTTGACAATAGCATAAAATTATATTTTAGCCATAATTCAGAAGACATCTTCTCAACAAGGCTTTTGGAAAGGGATGAGGATATACTACCATTGATAAAGAGCATACAAACCAATTCTGTGTATATCAAGCCAACTCCATTATCAGGCTTTAGTCCAAAGCTGGATCATGATTGAATTTTTCCTAAGGCATGCAAGAACTCCAAATGTAAACTGCATTCCTGCATAAGGTTTGGTATTAGTGTTTGCACAGTTTCTCAAGAAGTTTCACTGGGACATGACAGGTGTCAGATGTGAAGGCAGCATTCAGCACAGAGCTAACTTCTTACATTCAAGTTTAACAATGCTTCCTGTTAACCAGACTCAACAGAAATCAAATAATAAAAGAATCCCCTGGGCCTTGTGAAAATTAATTTACTAGTCATGAGTAGAACATGGGTGCATTCCTATTGAAAGTTAAAGCAAAAGCTTTATGTAATTACTTTTTATATCAATTAGCCACATTATACTTCCTGGACTCTGGATCCCTTCTGAATAAAGAATGTATTGCTAGTGTCATATTCAATGTAACCTATTCCTTTGCAATATTTAGATGCATTTTATTCCACTGCAGAAAGCTATGCAGTGATTGCAGGTTTTAAGGACTTTTGTTGTATTTGTCTTTATTTTCATTTTGAACTTTCCAAAACTGTGCTTTGCCCACTGCTAAAGGGTAGAATTATATTAATGAAACGTATCTGTCGTTTAGTCTCTGGAAGGCCACACACTGTTTAGGTATGCAGTCAAATATGCTTAGAGAGCTGCATTTCTGTTCAGCTGTGTAACTATGAACCTCTTAAATGAGATGCTGTAAAAGATGGGAGTGAGACAGTGTCCCAGAGCAGTGCTCTGCAGTTTCTGCTTTACCTTCAAATCAAATGGTGTTATCAACTGAATCAACATCTCAAACTGAGATAGTAGAAGTAATATTAAGCTGTACCTTGACTACTTCTGTGGTTGGACCACTGAGTTGATCTAACACCATTCAGACTTGCAAAGTCAATCTTATATGACAAACTTAATGTAAAGAGATTCTAGCTTCTCATTGTTTTACAAATGTAAAGTAAAAATACTTTTACAATCGAAGTATTGTAAAAGAAATCTCTGCTCAGAGTTGCACATCTTTGGCCTTCTCTTTCTCTTTGCTTCCTTCAACTTAATTCTCATAATTCTTCTTAATGTCCTGGGAAGATGACAGTCAAATTTTACCCAATGATTAGACTTTTCCCTTTCCCTCCAGATTTGTGTTCTCTGGGCCAATTTGAATTTTTTACCCTGGAGAGGAATATCAAAACAAATAGATGTATCTGAAACTTACAGTAGGCATGTTCAAACAGTAACAAGTCTCACACTTCTTTTGCACTACAAAGAAAACCACAGGATAATAAACTCACCCAATTTATGTATAAAATATGTATGTTTATATACATATAATAATGACATGTGGGAATCTGATACAAGACTTTCATAATATAGAGGTGATAGACAAAAGCCTCAAAAAGCCCTTGGACATTCTTCCCCTTTCCCTTTCCCTTTTTAAACAGGCATTTTTCTTTATAGCCCAGAACTAGGTCACCATTGAAAATGTTCTTGTGCAGTGACTGCAAAATAAACCCAAGGCAAGAGGGCAAACATACTCCTGCACCACTGTACAGTTTGTCTCAATGAGGCAGGTGGAACAAAAGAATATTTAAATTTGTTAGAAAAGAAAAAAAAATCTGAGTATTTTACATGAATTACAGCTCAAAAAAACAAAAAAGAGGAAAATTTATGGTCAGTAAGAAAGTTCAGCAATTTCTTTCAAGTAATAGCAATATCTGTTAATAAAAACACTATGTCCTGTATGTTAAATGGTAAATGTCCATTTATTTCTTTGGTGTAGTGTAGTACATCATTACTTTTTTACTCTCACAGCTGAGTAATAGAGCATCCTCAGCTTGAATATTTTCTTTTATGTAGATCATGTAGTCAAGCTATGCTCCAGAAGAAAACACAATTCAGCTCTCATGTGGCCTAAAGCTAACAATTTTTCATATTTTGTGTGACTTGTAACTAGCTAAGACAGAAATATGTTTGAATAGCTGGTCTGGCAAAGACCTATTCGGCCTCAGAGAGAGGAAAACGTTGCCAGACTTGGTATAGATCAACAGCTCATGTGTGACAATGTATTAGTAGTCTCAGCAGCATTGCTGAGAGAATGCTGGACTGGCATTTATGAAACTGATGAATTCATAGTGAACTGATGCACTGCTCTGCCGCTTTTTCTCTAAGTGGGCATGACAAGATGACTGCAAAACTGGCTGAGACTGTTTAAGTCTCTGTGTTTTGTTCCATTGCATCTTAAAAGTAAGGGAAATTTCTAAAACTTTAATATTGATGTAATACCTAAGTCTAAAACTTTAATGGTTTGAATAGTTAACAGACAACAGGCTCACATGATCACCTGCAAATCTGATTGAATTCTGAACTTACACTCTGCTCAGAAAAATCTGAAATTTGACATACACCTTTTCAGGTAAAGCTTCTGAACACAATTTTTGAAGTTAAATACTACAGCTAAGCTGGTTTAACAGCTTGGTGTTGCCAGCAGTGGGAAACCCTTGTTGTTTCCCCACACTTCTTTTTCCCAGCTTTATGTATCCCATCTCTTTGTACCTGCTATAGTTGTGGTCAGACACTCACTGAGCCAAAACCACTTGTTAATTCACAGTAAAACCCCTTTTGATCACCAACCAGGCTGACTTAATTCTGTTACTGCCAGAGCCTACATAAACAGAGGGGCCACAGTCAGAAGGGAGAAAAGAGAGCCTCCTTTTAGCAAACCATAAGACTGGCCAAAGCCATTATGTAGCCTCCCTTTCATAATGTACACAATGTAAAAAGCTGATTTGTGTTTTTAACCAGGGGTTTGGAACTTGTTTCGGCAAGTTAATTTTTCAGGTAATTTTTCGAAGCCTTGATTCCCTAACTATTCTTTAGCTAAACTAAGTCATAGTTTCACAACTTTTTTCTTTTTGACAGCAGGTTGGGGCCAGAAATACCATTTTAACTATAAGCTACTTTCACAAGTACCGCTGTGAAGAGGAATCACCATCACCATCACCATGCTATCAAGTCTTTACAGGGTCCTTCAAATACTTTAGTGTGACAATAATGTAATCACAGACTTCCTTAAGGAAATTCCTTGGCTGAAGAGCTGTGGCATACATTTTAGTCAGTTTAATACTGACCATACTGATCAAAAGACAGAACCGTAATGTACTCCAGATGCAAGTTTAGAAGGAGACAAAACAATAAAGTGACAGTAAGCAGCCAAAGTCTTCATCAGTTAATGATACCCAAAGCATTTAGCCTCTGGATCGCTGGAATTTTACATTTGCAAATCTTTTGAGAGTGACAGCTAGAGCACAGAAGGAAAAAGCTGAGGAAAAAAGAATAGAACAACACTGTACTTAAACTTTTTATACCATCAATGCCCAAGACAGAAACTGATCTTGAACAAGGATGTCAGTGTTTGTTTCCCACAATATCACAAAAACCTGATGGTGTGAAGGGCAGATATTTTCAATGTATCAGATGCACAACCATATGTATTTTGAGTGTTCCTTTCAGACAGTTCTGCACATGTATCTAAAGCATTATGCACAGACACAGCCTTTTAAACAGTTCCTTTTTTTAAGTATAACTTTAGTTAGCTACAAAATGGCTCATGTTTACAGGAAAAAAAATCCAATTTGATGGCTGGAATAGTCATTTTATAAACGCCTTGTCCCCATTTGTTAACCAGCTTTGCTCATGAATAAATACCATGCAGCATTTTTCCTCCCCATCCCCACCTTTTAAGAACAAAAGAAGCCTCAGGCCATTGAGTCTTCCCCATCACCTCTTAATCTCTGAGAAAGAGCTTCTTTCTCAATTGCTGTTGCTTAACTAATGAAACATTTAACACCCCAGATGAATCAGCACTGAGCTACAAGTTACCTTCTGACTACTGATCCTTCAGCTCCACAATAGTAAATTTACTGATGAAAGTTCCCGTACTCCATTCTAGACCCCACATTTACCTATGATACTTTCTCACCTCTTGCTCTTTTGATCTATCTCTAGAATTCCAGTACATGCAATTTGCTTCTGTGAAGTGGTGCTTTCTGATAATCAGAACTCAAATCATCGGCGTTTCTGTTCTCATCTGGGCATATCCTAGATGATGTTTGAAGTTTAGGGGTTCAGGGTTTAGTACAATACTTACAGAAATTTCCTTATGGCCTTACCAAAGATCACAAGGAAGCATTGTGTTGGTCAACCTATTGAAAAGACAGCAGTTCCAGACAGCAGGAAGTTTCTATTTCTCATTGGAACTAAACAAGAAACTCAAGTGGATGATGGAAATAAGAGAACAGGAACAGATTTTGTTACAAAATCTTTCCTCAACAGTATAAATATGCATTTATTGATACATATATATTTAAAATGTAAATTATGGATGTATATATATACATACACCTTTTTTTTCTCCAGCACCTATACATTAGGGTGGACAAGGATGAAATCCCTTGATATTTTTGCTGGAGTTCTAACTTGTTCGTGTGTGCAAATTTTCTTTTTTTTCCACCCCTCAGTTTCATCAAACAAAATGGCCTCTGTGTAATAGAAATGGCATCAGTTAGCAAGATAATGTCTTCAAGTGCTAGCAATTTTAACCAGCAAATAAAATGACCCAGAAATCAGAATTTTTTTTTTTTTGGTGGGTTTTTTTTTTTTGGGGGGGGGTTTTTTTTTTTTTATGTCTATTCTTGTGAATCCCCACTATCCCATCCAGAAAGACCATGCTGTCTTTTAGGCAAGTGCTCTGTGAATGTTTTCCTTCAGTCGTACACGTGATCTCATCCATCCCCCTCAAGAGGCAAAGGTGAGGCTGTGCTTATCGAGCAGCCTCTAGTGGTTCCCCAAGGAGCCACCCAAGGTTGTAATGGTGTGTGCTGCAGAGGCTCACACCTTGCACTCAGAGAAATGCTCTGAAATTGTCACCTCGCCTAGAATACTGAGAAAACTGTTGGGCCTTTCTTTAGCCATCTCCAGTTTAACAGAGAGATTCTTCTAGCAATGAAAAATCTTTCTTAGAAATCAATAATTGGAATAAAACTTCCTATTACTGAGAGATTCCTGCTTAGGCTGATAAAATTTTCATTCCTAAAAGAGGTGGTCCTTGGGCAGCAGCAGTGTGAGCCTGCCTCCAGCTCCAGGGTTCGATTCCCTGAGAGGTTGCGATGGATGGGGGAGGACACCAGGGGACGGGAGGGATGGAGCTACCACGGTGCTGGCAGAGTTCATCCTGCTCATCCTAAACTGCTGTGGAACTGGCCCAGACTCAGCAGAGCCCAGGCTTCCTGAGAGCCCTGGACCTGGCCCCGGGAAAATAATCATCTGGGGAAGATGGAATTAGTGTCTTATAAAAAACAGTCAAAAAATCTGTACAGCACCGTTAATGTAATATAAAAATGTCCAGCATATGAAAGACTGAACGTATATTAATAATGAAAAAATTAATTATAAAATTAATTACAAAGTATTTTAAATAGTTTCCATTCTTTATAATTATAAAATTAATTATAAAGGCTTTCTAATTGTTGCCACTGTTTACGTTTAAATACAAAAACTCAATGCTCTAATATTCTGTTAGCTTGAAAACTTAATGCAAAGAACTTCACAAAAATTTTGGGCTCTGAAATTCACAAACCTATATCTAACTATTTTGTGATGATAGACTGCTAGTAATGAAATTTTTCCAACTTTTAGTACAAGTTTTTTCCACTAAATATCAAGAAAAGAAGATTCAGCAGTATATGTGTTAGTTCACATGTAAAACTAGTGATCATCACAGCAAGGAACAAAAGCTGTATTTGAAGTATCTACTTAATAATTCCTCTGACAACCTGAATCTTTAAACTCCAAAGAACTCCAACCATTTTTTTCAGCCTGGTTAGGATTCTGAGAAAAGATTTTTCAGCTGATTCTCTGCATTTGCATCCTAAAACCACTGTTGAAGCTCTTCCCACCAGTAATTAATTACTCAGTGCAACGGGCATGTTTTCAGTAGAACTGAGATCCACCAGCCCTGCCCCGAGGGGAGCACAGCTGCCCCACCTGTCAGCATGCAAATATGTTCGGTATGCCCAGTCACATTCACGGCAAAGCCTGGAGCCCACTAACAGAAAGATTAAGGTTTCCTATTACTTTGAGGCACGTTTCCAGCAGATCAAAACAATGGACTAAAGGGATACTCTGAAACTGGGAAGCCAAATTTGCAAGATTTTACACTTCTACTAAAGATACTTTGAACCCCTTAAAGAAAAAACTCATTTTTTGAGTTTCTGATAATAATAGTGGATTTTACTTCCACGTCCTTTAACCTTCATCTATCTGCTGATGCCGAAAATCAAAGGGCCAGTTCAGACAGCTGTTTTTTTAATCAAGAAGAGAGAAGTGTGAGTGATATTTATAAAAAAAATTTTATATGTCCAGTGACACGCTGGATTGCAATTAAGTTCAGAGTTTAAAACAGACTAATTCCAGTTAGAGAAACTTTCTCACTAGCAATAATTTGTTCCTACAGGTCTTGCCCTTCAGACTGGTGGACTGTTCTCTGTGATGATAATGAAACACTTACTTCTGAATAGAATAGGTATCATTTTGGAGACCAGTGAAAAGAAATAACCTGTAGACTATACCTGGAAATGTGTACTGTCTATTTGCAAATAAATAAAGAAAAATACCAAGAAGATACCTGTAAGAAAGTCAGGCAAGTAGTGCCCCAGTTCTGCCTCTTTTCTGTAGTTACCTGATTGATCATCTCAATGTCAATTTATCAGTTAACATTCATGACTGAACATTCCTGAAATATATGCTGCTCTCTAGTGGCTTCCACAGAAACAATAAAGCACATTTCTACACTCAAAAACTGTAAAAAAGCAAAAATCTACGTTTCAAACACTTGAAGGAAGGACATGTATTGCTATTCTGTGTTTTCTGTAGCAAAGACTGTTTGAGGAGTTCCCTCTCCCCATTTTGGGCTTTGATACAATGGTTCACACAACTGCTTGTGGGGCTGGCTGCATAATGATACACGCCAAGTAACTTATCAGTGTTAAAAATCACCCTGTTTCTTAAGATACTAAAGGTTAATTTAACCCAAAGAAAAAGGGTTATTTTGATAACAGATCATTTCCCTGATCTGCTGAACAGATGCACTATCACCAAGGACCAAGCAAGAGGATAGAGGTATAAAGCGAGCAAACTTTGCAAACTGTTTTATCACTGAGAGAAAAAACTGCACCCAAGATACAAATTCCTAATTTCTGTGGAGTGGCTTTGCACAATCAGCTCTTGCTTTGGCAGTGACCAGAACACTACCAAAACTAATCAGAACGGTACAAAATAATCAATAAACATACATTTTAAATTAAATCTTTCAGAATTGCTGTTGAAATGAGTCAGAGGTGCTGTTAATATCTTTCATTTTTACTCCCATCTTATCCTTACCTTTACAGGCCTCAATGAGGTTGGTCCTCCACAGACATTTTCACCTGCCATCCAATACTCCTAGCTAGATGCCAGTTTTTGCTGCCTGTTTATTTATGTCCAAACCTGTCTTTCATACTATCCCTTACATCTAGAAAAATCTGCTCAAATTAATTAGTATTCAACTTACCAACCTCAAGACATGTTTATACTCTGATGTTTACAGTAAACTGCCAGTTACGGTGGAGAGGAAGGTTGTATGCAGGGAATTTTGATACTATAAACACTGTTTACTTCCAGCTTCAGGAAGTCTATTAAGTAAGCAAATAACTGGACTTGTTTCTCTGTATTGTTTATTATTTCTTCCACTAAATTAGCTGCTGCAGCTTTTGCAATATGGCTGAAATAAATCTCAATGCATTATTTGAAGATAATGGGACAGAAAGCTCACTATTGTTGTGTCTCTTCTGTTTGATACTGTGGTTGTATTAAGTAATTTCTGTGTGCCAGGAGCAAAGCTGCCTAATCAACATTTATACTCAGGTAGCACTGTGCTAAATTCACCTTTTAAAATTTTTTAGACCCAAACTGATTTTAACTGTATTTAGAAGCAAAGATGTTTTTTTCCTTAAAGCTGTTAGTAGGATATAATAAAATATACATTTATCGGCCTTACTTTGGCAAAGGACTTGAAAGACTAAAGCTTGCTCTTGTACTCAAATCTTTATTCCATTTCCCAAGGGAAAAACTCAGTCATCTGTAAAACAGGAAAGGAAATGTAGCAAACCGAACTCCATCAGATCAAATAAGCTTCACCACAATAAACTGATCTGATTCTATATTATATTATGCAAGAAAGAAAATCCTGAATCCCTGAAGTTTATAAGCAGAAACTCGGTTTACCCCTGATTTTTAATGTGTTTTTTTCTGCACAGACATATGTGCACACACACACATACAGACAGGAAAAGGGCTGTTCCTAGCAGCAGTGAATCTTTGACATTTCTGGTCTACTCAGCAAGGGTTAAGAGACAATTAACAAATAACAAACTTCATTATTGCTGTAGTAGCTCACACAGTGTTAAAGGATGATTCACAGACAGTCACAAAATAAATTAAATATTTGTTTAGAAAGACTATTCAATTAATGCATGATGTCATGCATTTATGAAGATGAGTTGAGAAAATAGACATACAAAATACTGAACAGAATAATGAGATCTCTCATGGTGTAGCCTCTGCTGTCAACTGCCACATGAGGCTATTTTCATTTACAAATTCATATTATGACAGAAGGAAAATTAATGAGATAGTTTTGCAAGACACAGGGTTAGCAGAACTTGTGTACCTCAAACCCATCTTTCTTCCAATATTTGATATTAGGAGTTTCCTTCCTTATGCACCAATATGACAAAAGTGCTGTAAAATCTCCCAAAGAAGGGACTTGAATAACTGAAAGATGTGGCTAAGGAAACAAGGGAAAAGGGAAACAAGAAGGTGAATGTAGGAGAAAAAAAGTTTTAAATTCAATATGAATGTTAATGTAATGTGAATGTTACAACTGTCAGGAGACAGATACAAAGACAACAAGAACAAGTACACCAAAAACATCTGAGAAAGTCAATCTAATGTGGAAGGAACTGCCATGAAATTGGAAAGTCTTGACTCTTTTTCCAAATTACCTCCTGTATTTCCAAAATATTGTATAGAGGTTACTTAATCTGCTACATTTTCTGTCTGTAAAATCAGAGAGAATGCTTATCTGATAGGCAGCTCAGATATAGAAAAATCTGAAAGTAATTTTCAGATCTATCAAGTTTCATGCACTAAAATGAGATCTCCACAACTTCTTCCAAACACACATTCTCATACAGCCAGCCCTCCATACCTCTGCTGGGCACTGCCACAGCTTCCCTTTTCTTCCCATCTCTCAGTCACAGCCCCAGGCTCCCTCCAGCCTCTGGTCCCAGCACTTTTCCCACACATCTGTTCCAAGGCACCTGTGTGACCTGTGGGCAGAAGGACACTGCTTGTTCAAGGGGATCTCCTGTTTGTACAGCTACAGATCTAAGATGCTACAGAACTGGAGAGAGTAAATGCCTTGGGTGATAGAAGCATCTTCTGAAACAAATATTTGGCTATATCTATAACACCAGAAAAAGTCAAATTTCTGACTCAGCCTATTTGACAGGGGTTAAACAAATGAGTGAACAAGTTCGATGTGATAAAAAGTGCTGTCTCTTACTTTTCCTGAGGCTTTTTTCTTATTTGCTAGTGAAGTCTTGCTCCTTTGCAACTACCTGTGGTTGGTTTTGTTTTATTTTGTTTTCTGGGAATAAAACCCTGTAACAGAAAAATATATGTAATTGGAAAAATACCCCAAATAAAATGTTATACAGAAGGCAAGCAATTGTAAAGAGAACTATGATGTCCAATAGCAAACAACATTCACAGAAGAAAATTCAAGCAGATGTAGTCAAAGCAACCAGAGAAGAATGCAAACATGATTCTGTAGCTAGAAGAAGACTAATAGTGAGAACAAAAGATATATTGTTAATACAAATGATGGAATGGGAAGAATTATAAAAAAAGTCATTCGCTGAATAAAAACGTCAAATTAAGAATTTAGTGAATAAGTAAAATAAAAAAAATACTTTTTTTAAAAAAAGCCCCACACCTGGAAATGTAAATAAAAGGACTATTGAGAGATGCCAAACAGAAAATATTAGCAATGGAAAAAAGTAATTGAAAACCATAGAATATTTTCCAGCTTGCTGTGAAGGTTGGATTAGAGTAAGGAAGATGAAGGCAGGGTATTTATACCACATTAAGTTAAACCTTTAGTATAAGAAAATAAATTGGGAAAGTATTCTCCCTATTTTTAAGTATAGTTGATATGCAAATAAGACCTTCCCCCCCACCAAACTGCTTCAGGAGGTGCTTACTTCTCTCTACAGGTTAAATAGGGAGTCCAGAGAGTGACAAGTGGCTGAGCCAAATCAACAGTTCTTGGAGGGAGGGCATCAAGTCCTGTCCCCACCTTTCTAGCTTCTCTTTCTTTTCTCCCACATCTTCCTTGTGTTGCCTCTGAAGTTTATCTGATTCATTGCAAGGTCAGGCAATAAAACTCACTAACTTGGCAAAAAATGTACACTTTGGAAGGTGGGCAAAGGTAACTTCTGTTGTTCTATCAGGCTGAATAACCTGCAGCCAGATGAGCTCCAGAGGTGGCTCAAGGTCAGCAGGGGGATCACCTAGCCAAGAGCAGAGTGGGTTACAGGAGGAGGGCAGAGGGAAAGGTAAGTGCTTTCTGGCAACAATTAGCTGAAGCCAGCCAGTTTTGTAACTTAAGCACCTTAGTTAAACACATTCAGTTAGACAGAGGGAACTGTGCCTCTGCCATCCCTTATGGACACAGAGGAGGTGCTGCTACTGTTCTTGGACTTGTATCTTCACATCCTCATGTTTCTTATTAATGTTAACTAAATAATCTCCCTGGAAGTTTATTAAAGCTGAATTAGGAATGTCCTCCACTGCCAACCTCTCCTGTGCTATTCTGCTCCACAGCACTGCTTTTTTATTATAGTACTGACAGTACAACACAAGAGGAAGCTAGTATTAGATTTACAAACCTCTAGATTTTATTGCAAATCTCATTATGCTTGTTGGGTTTTATTTTTAGCCTCAAAACCTTATATTATGCAAATAGATGACAATCTGAATTTTCAAATTTTCATTTCTCAGTGGTGTTCTCTGTTTTCTTGTTTATAGAGCCTTTGGTTATATATTTAAAAATCCCTGATTCTTTAATATACCTTATATATACTTCAATATACCTTAGTTAGGAAGGCTGTGTATGGTATTCAGATTAAATTTAGGCAGTCTACAACTTTTTTTTTTCTAATTCTAATAGCCAGGCTGTTTGGCCCTATTAAATGAAGTTTAAGCAAAAGGTGAAACAATGATTCTACTGCCTGTAGGAACAAATATACAAACAGGCTGCTACAGGGCATGCCAGAGTGTGAACACATAGCACACCACATGCTCTGCAGAAGCTCTGCAACCTGTTCCTTCTCTAGTTTGTTATATCCTCTTACTGCACAAAACTGTATTTTATGATACCTTGTTAGCCAACAGGAATTTGTGTACAATATATATTTATTCAGGCTATGTGACTGTGCTAGGCCCTTTGTTCTTAATGTACAACATTATCTTCTTCTTTACAACTGGAATTTTAAGTTTCCAATATTTTTAGAGGGCAGATAGATCTCAAATTTCAACCACATGTGCACATGTATAAAGAAACTTCTAGACATCAGAAATTTCATAATGAAGAGTAAATACACTTTGGGAAACCTTTCCAAAAGAAAAAAAGCCCTTGAAACTCACTCTCTTTTGGGGAAAATTTTTATACTTTGGTTCCTTTGAAAATCTAAGCATTCAGCACATACTTAATTTTTAGCTTGGGAGTGGTCATATTAGAGTTGATGAGGGGAAATAATTTATGCATCAGTTTTGCAGAAACAAACTTCTTGCACCATTAGGGATTTTCCTTGCTTTTATAAAAAAATTATTTGATTGACTGTAGCAAAACAATCTATTTATACTGTTAAAATATGACACCCTCTGTACACCAATCTCTCCCTATGTCCCCCAGGGTCTGTCCCTGCACCCGTATGTGTGTACACAAACACAAACCATTCCTGTGTGCTGACTGGCTCCTCATATTGCTTGAGCAAAAGGTAAAATCATGATTTGTTAGCTCATCAAACCTTTTCTGAATAGGTATAATTTTTCTTTGTATTCTGGTGGATATGTAAATATTGTAGGTTCTAAAAGAAACAAATGCCAGAGCCACTGAGGTAGGTGTGTTACATGAAACTAAAGCTCAGAGAAAAATCGTGTGCCATCTGCAGCACCCTCGCAGCCCAATGTGCTGAGTAGCAGGGTGAGAAATGGAAAATTGTGTTTTCTACATCCAAAGATGCATAAAGGGCAGCCTGAGCTGGAGCCAACGTTTAAATTGCTGAGAGAAAGCTGTCCATGATAAATACCTGACACGAAGGCAGTGCCTGAGATAAACCTGTTGTTAACTGAGAAGGAAATCCATTTTGAATGAAAGTATAGATGTAGCCATCACTTTGTTTGGCTTCTCTGAAGTATAATTTGCCCAAAATTAAACTAATCTACAAAAATTATGTCCTGTGCTACCATGTTCATTACATCTACATGGAAAATACATAATCATTTTGAAATACAATTTTACAGGTCTGATGTTAAAATCACAAATCATGACACAGCATACCAGGAAATACAGCAGGGGTCTTAAATATATTAATAATTCTTAAGAGACATTTTCATGCTTCTAAGACATCTTACAGTAGCCTCTGGGCTCATTTCTAAAAAAAGGGATTACTTGTGATGAACACAAACCAACTATTTGTGTATGATTTTTCCTGTAAGTGTAATAACCTGGGATTCCAGTCTGACCTCTGAGACATGCTGAAATCAAACACCTAAAATGCAGGGGTTCACTCTGGAAGCTGTTATTTTTTATTTCCTGCAAAATGATTTTTCCAGATTAAAACTGCTGTTTCAGATTGCTTTGTGACTGCATATTCCTTGCTTTTACTTAAAACATCTTCAGAGACTTTTGCAACCAAAATATAAAACTTTTACTTTAATTAAGTTATGGGGAACTTTTTCTATAAAGGCAACTATTTATAGCTTTAATATATACTTCAGTCATTCCAACTGTACCCTGAGGAAATGTTAATTTTTAAACTTAATGCATTATTTTAATGTGACTTTCTCTGTTACTATTTCTGCTTTATTCTCAATTCAGGAAGCTACTTAGAAAACCCTGCTAAGGTAAATTCCATACTAGTTTAAGAGAGGTCTATATACATACCTACCTAATTAGTGTAAATTCCTATAGAACTTCTATCAATTGGATGAAAAAATTCTAAGTCTTTTGATAATAAAATTTTTGAGGTGTTCTGCACACCTGTGCTGTGTGATGATAATTTTGTTAGAATTATATTTAACTGTGGTAATATAATGTCACTCTTGCAATGACATTTACTGTGTAGCCTTGGGTGCCTCCCTTCACTTTCTGGTTTCCTGACTGTAAACCAGGAACAATAACAGCACAGCCTGGAGTCACACACAGCCTCTCTGAGCTGTACAGAGGGGCTTTGCTGGCAGTCAGGTCATCAAGGCATCCCCTCTAACCCACTCTTGCCTTTGGCTTTCCTTTTGAGGCATAACGAAATCTCTACAGGAATGTTTTATATTAAATACAAAACTGCACTCCTTGCCCAGTATCAACAACCATCTGAAGTTGCTATGAATGGGAATTCTACTCAGGAAAAAACACAAACAAAACTCTTCTTTTGAGATGCAAGTAGTGTTGGGGCATTAAAAGGAGCGCCCTCCTGACCCTGCTCATGTCCTGAGGCAGTAGATTGGGTTACTTGGTATCATTGCCTCCGCTTGGATAGCTGATCATAAAGTTACAGAGTTTTAAAATTCCTACAACACCACTTATGTCCAAGAACACCTGCAGCTCTGGTTTCCATAGGCCAGTTTTAAATTCAGTAGACAAATATTTCTTGCCTTTTACTGCCTTTCTTACTAAGGCACCCCCTAATTTCTTGTGGACTGAATGGATTCCTACCAATTCCATTAACCACTGCAAAGAAGCAATTCTTCATTTCCTGAATTTCTTTTTGTACAGATTAAAATCCTTCTCCCTTAAATAATAATATTTTAAAAAATTAATGCTGTATTACTTATTTGCTATCATATAATCATTAATTACACACCTAGAGTTAAACAACAGATTTCAGAGATAATTAACTATTTCAAATTAGTTCATGATGTTATAGTAAAGGGTTTTTTTGTGGCATTTGATTGTTTAGTTATTACTGTTTATGTAATACTGCTCTTTGGAGAATTGAATACAGTATAATATCAATCAAAATATAGGAAGTTGCTAGCTTAAGAGGCTTATCTTTATCTTCTGATCAGACAAATGAAATTGGGTTTCCTGTGGGACTTTTTTGCTTGTTTGTTCACTTTACATAAAAGTACTGATCTAAGGCACATTTCTACACCAGAATTACTGCCTTTACCAGTGATCAGAGATACATCATGCTTCTTAAACAGGAATGGTGGTGACTTTGTGGAAAGGGGAACTCGTAGAAAGAAAAGGAAGTGGTTTTGCTTCAAGCAGCCAAGGTGAAATGTATGTTTACACTTACCCTGAAAGTAGGAAACTTCACTTCCCAAGCTTAGCAATGCCACACTCTGTGTTTATTTTTGCCTACACACACAGGAAATGAGAAGGGATTTCCTCAGCACACAAAAAGCAAGGTGGGGATTTGGAGGAGTATCTGTAGGCCATTGTCTCACTGTGCTGCTCTGACACACTGGAAAGGGCCAGCAATGAATTCACCTGCCTGGAAAGGGCTGGCAATGAATTCACCTGCCTGGAAAGGGCTGGCAATGAGCTCACCTACTGTGGAACTGCTGCGGGGTTGGGAGGTCTGGCCTGGGCTGGGCTACAAGGGCCTGGCTGGGGCAGTGCGGCCCAGCTCCTTCAGAAATGGCGTTTCCAAGCTGCCTTACACATGTAGGAACTAAGCAACTCCAAGAGCAGCTGAAGCACAAAAAGGGGTGTTCTGACCCCTGTTGTAAGGAGGAATGTGTGTGTGAGGAAAGCCTAGGGCAGACCACACTGCCACAGGCCTGTTCACCTCCCACAGCTCCCTCACCCCCAGGGAAAAAACAGCAAAATGCTCCTGGGTTCTTAAAGAGTGATTCATTTTGGTATGCTTTAGTACTTGTGGATAACACCAGCAATTTAAAAGATTAAATTACACCACAATCCTTCTGTGAAATTATCAGAGTGCCTAAAACTATTTACCTGAGTTAAATTATATAGCAACAAGGAAGCAAGTACTCTATAACCAACACAATATGAATTTGGCGCTTGGGAAACACATAGCTATACTTTCAAACACATACCAAGCACTTTTTTTTTGTTCTTGTGCTCAGGATGCTAAATATTTAACTTTTTTCAACCAATGGTATTATTGAAATTAAATGAAAGATCCTATCATATGGCAAATTCAACAGTTACACTGGGCTATTTAATCATCTGGTTAACTCAGGCCAAAGTTCAGTGACTCACAGCAGGTGAAATTCTCAGTGCAGCGTGTGATAACATCTTTGTGATTAGAACAGCATATGCTTTCCTAGCTCTGGTGCTCATAGAATTTCTATGTATTTCCAGTGGTTAAAAGATGTAATTTTCTGTATCTTGGAGAGAGCAAAGTATCTTTTGTGTATCAAACACAGAAAAACCATGATGAAATTTGAAGAATCAAGGGAAGAAAAAGGGTCAGACAGAGGAAAAATACTCTGAAGTTCTTATAATTCTTCTTCATTTGTAAAATTAATAGTAATATAAAATTATATATAAATTAAATATAAATTAAATTATTTGTAATATTAATGTTAATATTACATATTAAAACTGTAAGTATAAGTGAAAAAATAGCAGCCTTGAAATGTTAAAGTGTAAAAACAACACCATTTTTTCTAGTAAGCTCCCCCACTTTTTACAAAGTTGCCTAGCTAAAGCCATTACATAAAATGTCAATTGTGGCATAGGGGCATTATTCCTTGAATAATTTGCATTTTCTTGTTCTTGTTCTTTGTGTTTCCATTGCTGTTGGAAATGTATCTGGTCCCTGGTTGCTCTAGTTACTCTTAATGATGCTCCACTCCACAGACTCTGCCTCTAGGCTTGGGAGTCCATAGAAAGCCAGGCCTGGAACTTCACCCCTTACTTGACCTGTGTTGTTGAAGTGCCCATTTGAGCTCTGCCCTGGCCATGCCTGTGCTTGGCCATGTACCTTGTTGCTACAGGTCCTGACCTATCCTGACGTGACCTTGACTGACCACTGTGGTCCTGCTGGGTCATCACTGGCTGGTTCTGATGATGCTTATTCTCAATGGACCTGATCCTGATCCTGACCTTACATATTGATTCCTTGAATCTGACATACAGATTGATTCCTTGGCTTCATCCTTGGGCCAGCCTCATCTGCCCATAACCAAAAACATGAGCCTGGGTTGAACCCAGAGGCAGAAAATCTTCAATTTGCATTTTACTTTAGTTGTCAAAGAACAAAATAAGTTGTGTAACCTAAAATAGTTGGATTTTAGTGCAATATACAATGCAAATCTTGGGATAGGATGGATATTTAGGGAAATGGTTACTGGGTAGAAACCTTTAATTCATTATGTCTTCTTCCTAGAAGTGCTATGAGAAGTTCTTCAGCAAAATCAGTTTCTTCTAATCATTATAAAAGTAGGATTAATCAATTAGTATAATGCTATTCAACATGACAAATGTAAGAGGATTAGGCCCAGCCTTGTTCAAAGACACCAAAACCATTATATACAGAAACTAAATATTGCTTTAGAGAATAAGGGTATTTGAAACCAAACCTACTGATTCTGCTTTGTGCTTTATTCCTAACACTTCTCTGACTTTTTTAATGGCAAAGCTTTTGCAGTTTTCTTATCATGGATATCTTTAAGACTGCAAGAACCATTTCGAATTTTAACCTCAAGGAAGTCAAATCTTTTTGAAACTTTTTGAGAGCATCTCAAAACTACCAAAAAACTAGAAATCAGTATCACCTGGCAGGAGATGTGAGCCACTCCAAGTTAAGGTCCAGCTCAACGTGCTTATTGATGATTTTGCTGGGGGGGCAGGGAGGAGCTGTTTCCAGCATAAACTTCTCACAAACTGGCATGAGGCAATTACATTCTGTCAGACATTCTCAGCTTGCTAATTTATGCAATATTTGAAACAATGTGAGTTTAGGATCCTGAAAAGCAAGAAAGAGATGAAGTAGAGCACTCTGAAATGAAGCTGAATGCTTAGTATATTATTGTGGGTTTTTTGGTGAACATTTCTCTCTCAATGACCTAAACCTTAAATATGGTTCACAATTAAAACAACCAACAAAGTTCTTCACTGCTTGTTTCAGTGACTTCCAGAGTACTAAAATTAAACCTAGCTTTTTAAAATGGAAAAGCCACATGGTGGCAGGAGAGAACAAGGCATGTAAAAAACCTGCACTGCTAAATGCCTCCCTCAGATTTAAATGCATAATATTTCCTTCTACAGCACAGCTGAAGGTCTGTGGCTGTATTTTTAAATCTAACAAGCACTAATGTAACTCATTAGTTGCAATGTTTAAAAAAGTGTCCATGACTTCTAAGTTTCTGATACTACTCACCAAGTTCACCATGAATTATACAGTAAATGTTAATAATACAGTAACACTAGAAATTATGTAGTAGAGTTAAGGTATTGAATCTGCAACATGATTTCAGAATGTCTACATTGTAATATATTCCCATAGCATCAGAAATGCAGTGACTAAAAGCGATCTTCACACAGCTATTTTCACTGACTTGACAAATTCCATAATAAGATTTTTCTTCTAATCTGAACATTTCTTCAACTTCAATATATTTTAAAATGTTGAATCTTACTAAGAACCATCCACAAGATTTTTCGCACATTTGATTAAATGAGAAAGAAGACACAAAGAAATTCAATAGTATACAATTCTCTTATCTCTATACCTATCAGTGCAAGAACTTTCTTAGGACTGTAAACAGTGCTGTAAAGTTTCTGAAATCTTGGTGTCCCTCATCATAACCCTTAGTCACACCACAGTCACACCCAGCTCTTAATACTAACTGGAGCAGCATAAGCTTCTCACCCTCTCAGAGGACAGGCTTATGTCTCTCTAAACTCTGATTTATTGGATTTTTTTTTCTTTTTTGGTTAATTGGATTCTTTTAACCTATTGACCACCAGTGTGGATCACACTGAGTTTTCTAATAAAGAGCTGTTTCAGTGATTAACTGACCTGACAAGAAAGCATTCACAAAAATCTGAAGCTTTGTTGCAACTGAGTAGTTTTCACTTCCCTGTCTGTTCTCTTTCTATACTCAGCTTTCATAGCTGAACTTCTCAGTTTCATTTTAAGTCCATGTTATTAGTAGTAATCTTGACTAACTTACTTCTCACGTTTTTCCACTCAAAAAACCCAATAATTTTTTGTTTGTCTTCCTTTTTCCCAATATATGCAGAAAAGGCAATAATACAAGAGCTGTGCACTAATCTGTAGAGAAAACCTTCACCGCTGTTAATATTTGCTACTTCTGCATTTTCTAAAACATTTATTCTTAATCAGACTCTTGCTTGAATGTCAAAGAATTTGCATTCCTGTGTTGTTTCTGTGCAATCTGTTATCTTCCAGGTTATTCCTTTCACCCAGGCATTGTAGGCAATTTTTTAATTGTCCTGTTAATTGTAACCCTAAGAGTTCCGTTACTGCAGCCTTAACTGTCTTCAAAATGTGTCTATTGCTCTACTTCCTAGAAAATGTTCTGGTGGTTTAAATTTTTTTTTTCTTTGTTATAATGCAGTTTCCCTATTTCTGCTCACAAATAAGGATCTCTGATTTCCCTTGTGCTACTCCTTAAATTACCAGTTGACTGTAAATATTCACAAACTTCTATTGTTATGATCCAGATATCTGTCATAACTCTTTTACCATGATGCTTACATAAACATTTTGATGTCAACAAGCAACAAATAGTGTAAGGCTGATGCTTTTTCTTTATGTCTTTTTCTATCCTTCTTGTATATTGGCTGTATGAACTAAAAATTCCTCAGGCTTTCCTTCAATCCATTTAATACAATTTAATGCATCCACTTTAAGAAGCATGATCCTACTGCTACAGTAAATGTGAAAAAAATCCTGATGTAAACCCATAGAACGTTCACAGCAAGTTTCAGGCTGGGAAATACAGAAATGTTAAGAGATTAATGTTAGAAGATTATTAATTTTTACAAATGTGAGAAATTCAAACTATCTGGTTACCTAGTACTTCATGTTCTAAGCAGTTTTGCACTGACTCTGCATCATGTTCCCTGTACTTCAGTGTAGTCTGAGGTGATTTGACTCAGGTGACTGAAGTGGCCTCTCTTAGCTCAGCCTTCTGCCTTGCTGTGTCATGAGAAATAGCAGGACACTGAAACCACAGAGCAGACTTCATAAACAAGGACAAAAGGGTTAGGAAGTAAGAAAAGAAAAGAAAAGGAGGAACTCAAATGACATGAAGCCTCTATTTTCTCAGGAGAATCTGATCGTATCTCATGTTTTTAGGAAGTCATTATTTTGATGTAGCTTGAACAATGGATGGATGTGAGAGCATGTCAGCACTGATGAAGTGCTAAATCTGGCTGCATTGCCAGGCCTGATGTGTACCTGCTCAACGAAGCAGCAACCAAGAACAACCAAGTAATCTGCTTGTATTTTTAGGTGGACTCTTATGCTCCCAGCTACATGACTGATGTGTTGACAAAATTATTAAATCATTGAGAATTTTAACTGTTCATACCAACATTTGCAAGAATTACCTCTATTTACATAAAAATTGAATTAGTTAAGATTCCTGTATGTTCTAATACTTCTCAAACAGCCTTCAAAAGAAACACAGTTCTTAGAGATGACTGCCTACTGGAGGTAGAACCAAGGCCATTAATAAGAAAATTGAGAGGGACAGCTCTAGCTACTTGATGGACCTCCTGATCTACAAGGACTTCAGTACTGTGAGTAAAAAGCAGTGGAAAAAAATATAAAAAATTAATAATGAAGCAGAAAATTCATGCACAGACTCATAGAAAAGAAAATACTGGTCAGGCAGCTTGTACTAAAGTTTGCCTGGGTGTCTTCTCACCTAGAAGTTGTGAAATGCTTGACTCCTTGTGGCCTAGAAGTTCAGTTGCAGTGCTCATGTGCTCATGAGATAGTAAATCTCCTCTGTTCTGTGGTGTTGTTGTTGAATAGTGAGTGATTCCTATCTCAAGAACATATTGGGAAATACAGCTTCACTTTTTTATGAGTAGATAACTGAAACCACTGCTTTTTTTGTGAGATAATCTCACATTTCTATATTAAATGTCCTATAGCAATTAAAAGCCATTAGAGGGGTGAAAAAGACTGGTTGGAAAAGGATGGGGTAAAGTCTAAAAGTTTTCATCTGTTGCTTACTACTTGCTGCAAACAAGATCTTGCTAAAGTTTTCTTTAATTTCAGTGAAGGAGTCCTATTGAAGGAAAACCTTCTGTGCTGTGGACTTTTCTCCTATTCAGGAGAAAAAATGCTTTCTGATAAGAAGCAGGAATAACAAACACATATGCAAGTTTAGAGAAATATTCTTCCATTATCAGCTAAGGATTTTAGTTCCCATGTTTATTTCAGTTTACAAGCTAAATTAATACAACTCACATACCCTTCACTGTGACACAATCAGACTTCAAAAATTAATTTATGGTTAGTATTTGTAATTTCTTTGTAAAGATGAGTAATGTAGCGATTTAGCAGCTGTTCAGAACAAGGAATGTGAAATCACAATATGCTTCATAATCAGTAGTAATCTTGATCTTATTACAAATTATTGACTTAAGAATTTACAAAGCAAGTATAAAAAATGTTAAGTACAATTGAAATAAATAAAACTTCAAAAGCAAACACTTGATGCCATGAAATTTTTCACAGTGAGTTTACATGCATTCACAAAATTAAAGCCCTTGCAAATGCTAATTTTATTGGTTTCTTATGGCAAAGTCCATGATTTTATAAGAGCTTTTATTTGCAAGGTGAAGTTCTTATGATATGAGAGACTTTGTACTACTACCATAATTTTCTTACACATCAAAAATAATAAAAAGGATCTCTCCTTCCTCCTCACCTGAAACTGATCTGATTCTTCCCCAGTTCAATAGACATCTTGGAAGCCTAATTTCTTTGAATCAAAATTTTTGAGGATACTAGAAGTATATATATTTAATACATCAAATTGCCATTGAAGTATGCAATGTGTTTGCCATCAAATGTAGCATACAGTCTGCAGTGATGTTTGCCATACAACACAGTTCTCATACCTCTTGCTGCTTCTGGGTGTCGCACTCCACATTTGACTTGTTCATACCCACTACCCCAAGATAATGCAGTAAATGAGCTTGATTGTGTAAACAACTCTTATTAAGTTCAAACCTAAATAAAGCAATGAATAAAAATAGCTTTAAATTTTCCATTGACCCAGAAGAGTTTTGTGTCATTATTACACTTTAAAATCATTCTTACCCATATAAAGAATTTAACTTCTTAAAACTTTAGATTGTAAAAGGATTTTTGAACATGTAACAAATTATTTCCTGAAGAAAAACTTAGTTTTAAGATTTCAAAGTCTCTCTTTTCCATATGCAGTTCTTTACTGTTTTTTGCATGCAGACTTTTCAGAAGTCAGAAATAAGTTTGATGGAAAGTAAAAATGCTGTATTCCTTACAATGTGAGCATTTAGCCACCTTGCTGAGGTTCTCAGCAACAGTGAAATAGTGCTCATTTCATGATGTGAATGTTAACCTATGTACTGAACAAGTTTGCTAATGTCAATTCTTATAAGAAGAAAAAAACCCAAAAAGCTTTTCCTTCTCTCCAGCTTTCCCTGGACCACTCAGTAAATGGAACTGAGAGCGGGGAGAAAGGACTGCTGAAGCAATGACACAGATTATTCACTCAGTTCCTTGTTAGAGATTTTCTGTGCCTCCTAGAGGTTCTTCATGTTTGGTTACAGCCAGACTTCTTTTCTTGTCTTCCTCTGTTACAGTCTGACTGATCTGTTCAAACAGTTTTGATATCTTGGCAAACCTCAGGTGGTTCTGAAATCTTCGTGCAGCAAAAGCATAAAGCAGAGGGTTAATACAGCTACTGATGAATACAAGTGCTCCAGAGATGTACACTCCTTTGTCTACGATTTCTTCCAGTGCCAAAGACATCTCCTCATTAGAGAGCTCTATTTCAATTGAAATAACATCCAGAATGTTAAAGAGATGGTGAGGGAACCAGCACAGAATGAAAGCCACCACAATACTGGCAATGAGACGTTCCGATCGCTGCTTGGATTGGTAAGTCATTCTGCTTATCCTTCTTGCAACACACACATAACAAGTGCAAATAATTAAGAAAGGGATTGCAAAACCTGCAAGGGTCTCCAGCAGAAGATACGACACTTTCTGTCTATTAGAAGAGTAGTTGCGACACGTGCATAGAAGTTGACCGTTCGTTTCTTCTGTCTCTTGAAACGGGATGACAGAAATGCCAAAGGCAATAGACAGGAACCAAACGAGGAACAAAATCAAAGAAATTTTTTCTTTTCTTCTGTATGTTTGAATTGTGAAAGGATAAAACACAGCCAGTAGCCGCTCCAAGCTAAGTGCTGTAATCAGAAATATACTGGCATACATACTGCAGTAAATAATGAAAACCAGCACTTTGCAGAAAATTACTCCAAAAACCCATGAGTCAGCAAAAGAGTAAATCCAAATTGGTAAAGTGATCAGTACAAGGACATCAGCAATGGCCAGGTTCAAGATCAGCAGGACTGAAAGAGATACTTTCTTCATTTTTGTACAAACAGTCCAGATGACTATGCAGTTTCCAGGGGTGCCAATTATAAATGACAAGCCCAGTATTATGCAGACTACTGGCCTCACAATATTCCATGTTGAGCTGCCACTGCTTTCCTCAGCTTCACTCATTCTGGAAATTCTTCCGTTCCCGGTTGCTCTATGCTCTGCTTTTATTCTGCAGGTGTTGGTGAACTACTTAAAAGTTCTCCTCTAACTGATGTTCTGAAGGCTAATACAGACTATGAGCTCACATCCTCATGCTCACACTTACAGACATCTGACCACATATGGCAGTTCCTGTTGTTTAAGAGGATGGGTATTTTTGCATACAAAGCAAAAGTAAAAAAAGTGTGGGACCTGACTTTGCTGTTAGTTATACATCCATTGCGCTTCAGCAAATTTTATGGCATATTGGTGGTCTTTCTAAAGTGCCCCTATTTAAGGAAACTTGCTGCTCTTTTGATGTTACTGATTTAATCAACAGCTGTGGGGAGAAAGAAACTATTTTCTGCTATTCTATTCTTGCTCCTATGAATAGCTTGGTACTTCATTTTATAAAAACCAAAAAAGCAGGGTGGCAGGTAAACTACAAATGTCCATTATATATTTGACATGAATTTTAAAGCACAAAGAACTGTGCTTTCTACCTTCATGTCCTCTTTTTTAATTCAGTAGAAAACTGTCAATTATATTTTAGAAATACCTTGGCATAAGGGAAGTCAACTCTGTACTGTACTGGTACAATAAAGTGGATTGGAGCTGTGTTTCTAATTCTCTGGGAAATTGCAGTTCTTTACAAAAAAATAACCATCAGAATATTCAGTCTGGATGTAGAGTTAAAGGAGCAAATGCTTCATGTCAGAGAGAAAATACATGATTACTTTACTGTCCTGCTGTGCCAGCAATGGGCTATGACTTTTATGATTTTTTCTAGAAAACTTGGTAGTTAGTGTAGTACTGAAATCCTAAATTCTTCTGAGTTTGGCCAAAGAGTATGAAACTATTTTGTTATCCTGATTTCAAAACAAGTTTTGAAGTTCATTTCTAAAATATTAAAGGAGGAACTAGAACAGCAAAGCCGACAGAAATATTCAAGAAGTGGAACTGGAAGGGTATTTACCAAAAAAAAAGTTCACAGAAGCTTTAGAGCTTTCTTAAATTTAAGAACGTGATACAAATTATTTCCCTAATTTTACAAACCTGGCAAATGTAGTGCATAGTATTTAGTCAAAAAGTATTTTTCACCATAGAAAAAGGATTGTAGCATCAGCACCCCCAAAGCAGCTTAGCCGGTTTTGCTCCCATAAGAGTATAATGAGATCAAAAGCAAATCCAGAATAACCCCACTGAAGTTAAGTATTATATCTTCAAAATACTATTTGTGTAATACAGCTTTTAATTGGGATTTATTCTGATACATGATTCCAGTTCCTTTCATTTTTAAGTATATTTAATGAATATCAGGTAAGGAAAAACATGAAACAAGTTGTTTGTATTCTGAAGGGAATTTCTGAAAACAACTTATAAAAACTAATGGGAGGAAGTGCTGGGCAGTATCTCTTCTTCTATTGAAATCACATTTACACACATTATTTCTCCAGAAGTACCTTCATAGACTATTTTTAGTTTGTTGCCAGTGGCATATCTAGATTGAACAAAATTGTAGATTTTTATTGGTAAAAGATAATCTAGGATAGATACTCGGAATCTCTTGTTACCCAGTGCTGCAGGGACTGGCCGGTTCTTTAAGTAAAGTCAATCTAGATTATGATTGTTGTGTCACACACTGATTATCAAGACTTTGACCTCAATTGCAGAGGGCTCAGGTGACTAAAAGCCTACATAACCAAAGACTCTAGATAGTAAAGAAAGCTACACTGATTACTAGAAATTCTGCTTTACTGAAAGCTGGGATAATTGCTAAAAATCCTGTGTAGTAGTAAGATACACTAAGTCCTAGAAATTGTAGGTAACAATAAGGTATGCTGAAAAGTGAATTTTTTATGTCATAATAAAGCTCTTATTGTAGCTACAATCTTGTGCCCAGTCCTCATTCTATCAAGGATCTCTAAAACGACCTGCATGTTCTGTACCATTGTGTGACATCTCTGTAGGATTTTTTTGGTAAAACTTCTGGTGGAAAAGAGCAGTTGTGTGAACAGCCATTGGTATAAGTATAGTTGTAATCCAGTAGGGTATGGATGTGGTTGAACTTTTGAAGCATCTGGCCTTACATTTTCCAGAAATATGTTTCTCCACTTGAGTTGAAGTTTGCTTGCCAGATGGCCTCTGCCTGTGTCTTTCATTTAAACAAGAAAACAAATTGATCTCTGAATTGCAGCCATAATCTGGAATTTCTGTTTCAGAAGAGTCCCAGAGAAGTGTTGAACTGTTAAGATTTCCTTGAGTAAGACTCTGAAGTCAGGCTATTAAATTAAATATCTCAGACATTAGAGTTAACGTTAGCTCAAGAGCATGTTTCTGAGCAGCTCTATGTAGCTGCTGGATCACTATGAAACCTTCAGACTGTAAGCTGTCTTTAATATTCTCTAAAAGTGTCTGACTGTTATTTATCGAATTTAAATTAGTAGTACACAAACTTTATGGACAATTTAGCAAATATTTCCATTAACAGGGGAGCAATATAGTGTAGTCAATAACTGCTAAAAACAACAGTGTCTAAACATTTCAGTATTTTACTCACTCTAGTGACCACATGTGGGTGGGCTTTAATGTATGAATGCATTTGGACTTCAGACGACAGAAGCTCTGGTCTACTTCATCACAGCAGTGAAATTATGCTGCATCTGTAAGTTAAAAAACCAAGCAACTTTTAGTTTTTTGTGTTGCATGTATATTATATGTAATGCAATAAGTCAGCGATCAATACAGGAAACTTTCTGTAAGTCTGTTACTTTTAGATTGGCAAATAACTTCTGAAAACTTGCCAAGCTCAGAAAGTCCATTCTACTGCTATGAAACACTTTAAACAGTATTTGCTTTGCCTTAAATATCAGGTGTGTGTTTCTCTCATCCTTCAAATTATTTATTTTACTCTAAATGAATGCAAGATCTTCCCTCTGGTGGATGTTCTGTAATTTACACTACCACTGAGCATTTTCAAACATCACTAATGTAAATTGTAATTGATATTTCTAGCTTTTGAACATTTATTCAGAGAAACAGAGTTTCACATCAAAATGCTTCAAAACCTTTCTTGCCCCAGCAGACTGATCACTGACAATCAGAACGTTCCCATGGTGAAAACCACAGAGAAATATTTCCCTTGTAAGGACATACCAAGTGCATTAGATTAGAGGTGTTATTAAAATAGTGGAGAACTGTATTGATAATTCTGACTGTAAGCAGGAATAGGAATAACAATTATGCAGAGATGATGGAAAAATTTATACACACCTTTTCTTGACATTATGGATATGTACAGTTTTAGTGTCCTGTTACAGTACAAGTTTGGGACAATAAATTGGTTACAATTTAAGGCAAGACTGGCCCGTTGTGAATCAGCTACTACAAAGTAGCTACTTGAACACAAACTGTTGCTAGCCAAACTCCTTAAGGATACAGGTATGTCTGGCACCGAGTTTGCTGCTGGGTAAATCAAACACACCGTTTACATGCTCTTCCTTTTGAGTAATAATTTACAGATGACAAATACTGCTTGAATGATTTGCTGCCAAACATTACTTCATTATTTTTTTTAACTGTTTAGCCAAACCTACTGGAATTTCTACCTTGTTTACTGGGATTGCAAGTAAATATTATTTTGCTATAGGATCAATGTCTCTTTTTGTTATTCAGCCGTGATGAATGAAAGTGTTTAGCAGAGCATGTTGTAGTGGAGGATCTGAGATTAAAAACCCACAAACAGATACTGTACAGTGCCTGAGCAGCAGCCCCAGACAGCAGCTGTTCTGCCCAGGTGGAAGGGCTGTCCGTGCACTACTGTGTTTGCAACACAGGGAGGCACTAGGAAACCATCCCTTGGTTTTTGGCTCAGCCTGCAGGCCCGGAGGTGTTGCCTTTCTCTGCACGGAGCGCACGGCATTCAATACTATGGGTCTCTACTGAAATGACTCTTTTGCATAATAAGGTTGGGTGATTGTGACTAAAACTTCAATAAAATTATGGAGAAAAATCACAACGTCTTTCTGTGTCTTTTACATCACATTATTTCCTAAATACTTGCATTTTTAGCTTTCTCAGTTCTGTTTTGATACATATCCACTTCCAGTGATACATTCTGTTTTAACTGCTCTGGCAAGGACAGCTCCCTCTGAGACAAAAAATAACATTAATTTTAATAAATAAATTTCCTTTTCTATGCCTCTGAAGGAAAAATGTTTGGAAAGTTTTGTAATTATATTAACAATTGGTCCTTCCTTGTCGTTTCCATTTGTGTGTTCTCTTTGAAAAGCAGATCAAACTGTGATCTCTTGGGTTGTGAAACAACCTTGTCCAGCAGATTTGAGCACCTTTCAAGACTTATTTAATTCCTTTATTACACATGCCTTAAGTTTGGTCCCAGTGTGACATGAAGTCTTGATTTTGTGGCCTTATGTCAGCAGGCTTGATAACTGGGCTGAAATTAGCAGACCGTACTGATTTCATGGGGAGTACAAAGATCTTTCTTCTGCTCTGTAGCAGACACCACTGTGTGCTAGGAATGCCTGTGTGCTCAGTCACTCAGTAATTAGCATACCTGACATTCTGTTCTCCATAGCCAGAGAAACCAGCACCCTGTGCCACACTGCTCTTCGGAACAGTCTCATCCAAACATTTTTAATCTGAAACAAAAAGTAGTCAGGATTCATTCTAAGATGCTATACAGACACTAACAGCTATTTGGTAAAAACATAATATACTGTATGGAAAAAGTGTAAGATATGCAAACTTCATGCACAGGTAATGTTTCATCATTCTGTAATGTGAGCTCTTGCTTCTGTAGAACTTTTATATATTAGAAGTGACTATGAACAATGATAACTTCTCCATTAAATGAAGCGTTTTCACTGGAAGAAAGTGGTAGCACCGTTTTCTTAAAACATGTAACTATTTATGGAATTTAATAGACTGTAAAGCTAATAGGCTGTAAAATCATCTGATGTCATACATTTCCTATATTTGACCCTTGAGCCTAATAATATGATATGGTTTTAGGCAGACTTATGCTGTAGTGTTGAGTCAGATCAAAAAGTACTTTTAGCCCTGTATCTTGTCTCTGGTAGCAGCCACAAGCAGGTGTTTAGAGAAGAATGTAAGAACAAGCCATGTGTGTCTGTACTTGTCCTACACAATCTCTGGCAATCAGTCAATTATGGGTGAGGAGTTTCTTGGATCAGGGGTGGTTTCTATATGTTTAATAAAGCTTTGTGGACATTTGTTCTGTAGACTTCCTAAGCCTCTTTTTGAACTCAAGTGAACTTTTAGCACTGCAGCTTTGATCCAATCTGTGTGAAGAAGCATCTCCTTTTGTTTGTTTGCTGTTCTTCTGTTGGCTCCAGCTGGCTCCCCACAGTTCATGCTGGAAAAACAGTGAACAGCACATCTATGTTCATCCTTTCCACAGTCCTTCCTTGATTAAACCCTACATCTGTCAGTCATTTCTTAGTTACAGACTGAAGAGTTTTTACATACAGGAATACACTTCCACACCTTCCTACACCCTGTATAGAAATCTCCCATGCTTTTCATCATCCCTTCATCCTTCTCATTGTCTCTTCATTCTAGTCTTTTATGTTTCTTTCAGACAGAGGAACAGGCTAGTTCTGAAATTCAGTAGTTCAATTAAACCACGGTGTGCTGATGAGGGAAAATTAAAGAAATCAAGACACACAGCAGTCAAAGTTCCCTCATCTCCAGCCTGTTTGTCTCACCCTGCTGCAGTGTAACAGTGCTGCAGTGCATACTGCACTCAAACATGTCTTTATTTTTTTTTCTTTTTTCTAATTGGAGATTAGTTTAGTTTACATTCAAACCACAAAAATAATAATTAGCTTTTGTCTTTCTCAATGCCAGTCTGTGCTCTAAGATTTAGAAGACTTTGTTCCAAAGGTCACTGTGTAATTCTTCCTTCATATACTCCAGATGCTTCACAATCATAGAAATCCTCATGTGATGCAATTACCTTGTAATCCTTAAACCATAGGTTATCCCCTGACTGGTAGAGCTTTGTATCTCTGCTGTGTGTCCTGTTTTGTGCTTAAAACACTAGAAGTCAAGTATAATCTAAAATTGCCATTATTTGGTGATGTATGAAAGGCAGCTTTAATTGCATCTGTTACATTTTTCTAGGTAGCTTTGTGTCCTGTTATGCCTTGCTGTGTGGGAAGCATCTAATACTCCTGGTATTGAATGGTATCTCTTTAGCACCTCTTCTTTTCTGATACAGCAAATGTGTGACTCCTCTTTCTCTCATGGTTGTTGTTTTCCTGTCTTTTGAGTTTGTGACTATTCACCAAGGCCTGTGGTATCTGACCATGGTATCATTGAAGCTCTCACCGAAGCTCTGCTGCCCTGGCTGTACTCAGGGTTAGCTGCATGTACTTCATGTTGGCCCAGCAAAGTGTTTGCTATGTGCAATACACCCTGATACACAGGGTTGTTTTTTTGGCACATTATGGGACCTTTTAGTGAGTGAAAAACAGACAACATAGCACGGAAAACATGGTTAAGACTCTTGGCACACACTGCTGATGAGTATCTATTGATCAAATTACTAGAGTTTCCCCTTGTCACAACAAATCACAGATCCAGTCACAAACTTTGTCCATGTTCTAGTCCACTGACTAAGGTTTTGAACAGTGTTAAGTTCAATTTATTATTTAAGAGATTGGCTAGATTGTTGTCATCATGTAATACTAACTTCTATAAAAGTTTGTAGAGATATTAAGATGACAACTGTAAAGGATATAAATCCAGATTTTACCCATATGTTCATAAAGAACTCACATATTAAACACTATTAGTCTTTCTGTGTTATCTGAGAACAAGAATCTTATGTAAATACAACAGAAAAGCATCAGTACTGTCTAGCAGATTCCCAAAATGAAGAAATATCCAATAAAACAGAGTTAGAGAGCAGCTTTGAGTGAACTGCCTTCTGCAGCTAATCAGTGTATCTTTGCTGCACACAAACACAGCAGAACCATTTTCACATGTTAGAATGAGGTCCAAGTAGAAGAGTTGAAATTGCCTCATAATGGTATAACCTTTTGCAGGAACGCTCATGTATTTCTTGCTTTCAGCAGAAAATTTGTTTTCATGTCACATGATAGCAGTACCCATTTTTTACTGCTTCTTTGGCTTGTAATCGGAGCAGCTTCACATCCAGCTGCCAAGCACTGATAGCCAAATTAATTTCACCATACTGTGAAGAAAGTCTTATGAGTGTTAGTCTATTGTCAGTGTAGCATGGCAAAAATATTTACAACATCTCAAGCTGTCTTTAGCATACTAATTAAAAAAAAAATTCCTGTAAATCCATCTTCTCAAAGTAAAATAGCCAGATAGCCTTTGGCAAGCTTCTCCTTTCTACTATGTCCACAAGTGTCTCTAAAATAATATTATACAGGTTAAAACATGACAGGGCAGTTCACTACTGCCTGTTTAAAATGTCCTTTATTCAGTGTTATTACCAGGAAAGTGTTAAATGGAATTTTATTAGAATTTTCACTTTATATTCACTTACTTTCCTAACATAACTATCAAAAGAATTGTCCTGATCCAAATTTGATCATAACTATGATTTGAACACAAAGATTAAAACACACCTTCAAAAGTCCCTTCCAACCTTAATTTCCCTGTAGCTGTATTTTTGCACTGACATATTTGACAGTGCCTCACATGATGATACTCATGATGCTGCTGATTGAGCCATTTCCCCATGATCAACTCTTCCCAACTGCCTGTGACCCTCAGTCTAGAAGTGAACTGTGTCCTTACAGGAATCATCAAGCAATACTTTTAAACTTTATCTGCCCAAAGGATGAGACAGGAAGTGTCTGTGCATTCATAGCCAATCTATCCCGTACTTTAGAACATGGTAGAAGCCAAACAGCAGATCAGGCATTTCTTTCGTCTTTCAGTGGCAGCCAAAACTCAGGTCTTAACAACTAATTTTGTTAATCTTCTTTGGTTTTTATGTTAATCAAGAAACTTTGGTAAAATGTGGGTCTGTCTTGTTTGGCTCTTAAGTGTAGTCAGTTTTCCTATTCATATTTAGTTTTTTTAATGTGGCAATCTGGATTTAAAGGATAGAAAATAATTGGGTTGTCTACAGACATTTCATCTTCATATCTAAGATGACATTTGCTTTACAGATTCATCATTTAGTGGGATTGCATACCCATTTCAGAGCCAGAGATGTAAACAAATAAAAAATCTTTCCATATTCTTTAAACTCAGGTAAACTCTCATTTCTTAATGCACCAATTAAAGAGGAACTCTCAGATTGTTTCTTATAGGCTGAAGGGAAGTCTCTCAACATATGTGATCAGGGTCAGATGGTTTTCCATCCCTTAGTGTTGGAAAAATTTACCACTAAAAATGGACAAGTAAAACCTTATGGAGACTAGACAAAGACCAACATCCCCTTTGATACACGACTAAATTACTGACACCAGTTTCAGTTCTTCTGGACACACTTGTGTTTCCAGAGATGGATTCACTTTTGTCACTAATCTGTCAGATTCAGAAGCAGTGGTATTGTGTCTCTTCAGAAGTAGCTCTGAGCTAGCAGATTTCCTAAGCCCTGTATTTATTTCACTGAGACTTCCCTGACACCCTGTCCAGCTAGGATACCACACTGGTGTGACACTGGATGAAACTGCTTATTAAACAGTGGGCTCTTGCCTTTTCATTATATATGGACTAGAATCCTGAAATGCTGCTGCTTGACTTGTGTCACTGTGCCCTCTCTAACCACAGTCAGTCTTGTAGGACTTGCTAAGCCTTACAGTGACAGCATACCAAATTCTGCTTTTTCTCCAAATCTCTTCTTCCCAGAAAAAAGTACCTTGTCTGCAGATTAAACCACTTTGTCAGCTTTCTGCCTCAGAGGGCCCAAGTTTCTCTGCAGAGCAAAAGGTGTCAGGTTCTACCACTCTCGCAATGTGCTGGGAAGTTGTTGTACTTTGTGGGAACTTGTGCAAGACATAAACTGTCCCTGAGGGTTCAACCTACTCAGCTTGCATCACAACATGGATTATATTTTCAACACTTTTCCTCATATATTCATCCTACACAAAATTCTATCTCCCCATTTCATCTTCCCACAACACTTTTATTTCTTATTTTACTTTAAAGTCCATATATCGCCTAGTTCCAATTTCAAAATTCTTCAGTGGTCCAACCCAGAATACCAACTCTGTGTAAATCTTGAGCAAAAGTCACACTAGTTAAGTCTGAGCATTCTTGCTAAAATTTCTCACTCTCAGATTCTAACAAAATTCTCTTTGAGCAGGAATTCTAAAATTCGGAGTGTTAGCGATTAAATCCTCACAATTTACTATGAAGCTCTATTACATGGATGGTTTACAAGGACAAATTGATTTGCTTTAGCAAAACAAAAGCCAAAGGAGTAATATGATCTCTATCATATGGATTAAAGGTTTGAAGATAGGAGAGATGAGAGTGATTGATAATCTGTTAATTGTGGTTATCCTACCTTGGTTCTGTGTTTGTAAGCTGATGGTTACGTAAGCCTGCATTTCAGTACTCCCACTACTCAATTGCTCTCTTCCCTTTTTTCCAGTCTCTATTTGACACTGTAACCAAATTTAGCCTGAAAGACAATGAGGAACACAGGTTTTGTTTACTCTCCTAATGCTACTGAGCAGCAGCATGGGGAACAATATGGAAGTGGGTGTGAAGGGCTGAGAATGCAGGGAGAAGTGAAAGGAAGAAGTGTCTTTGCAGCCCCGGTTCAAATACATGTCAGGTTGTCTCCTGGCACCGTGTTACTGAGCTGAGGTGCAAGGACAGAGTAGATTTGGCACAACAGTTTTGGTTGTCTTCACATTTTTCTTTGAAACTGGCTGTCTTCTACTCATGTGTGTAACTAGCACAATTGTGTTTGAGGGTATTTGAGCCAATACAAACACTACTTCAATGGCAAGGATCAGAGGCAAACAGAAAATTCTGTTCAATCAAATAAAAGACATTTAAGCAAACAGTAGATTTCTGGAAAGGATTGTTTCTTTTAAATAACCAGTGTGCAGACTCATATCCAATTCATGGTCTTTGTCAAGTTGCCAGTGCAAGCCCTCAAGGGCTCTTAAACAAAGATAATGCTACTGACACTGTAGTTTCTGGTGCTTAATATAATTTATTTCTATGGTGTGGGTTTTTTGGAAGAAGTAAAGAATATTTTCTTAGAAGATGGATAATGCACATAAAAAAATCTAGTGGTAACAACACTTCAGTGGCCTCTGAAGTATGGCTAATGATTTTTTTTCACTTCATACATAAGTGAAAAGGATGCAGTCCTCCTTTTATCAGTAGTTTAACAATTACATTTTCCATTTCTAGACAACTTTGGATACAAAACATGAAGGAAGCCTTATGTAGAATGTATTTCATAAAAATAACAAGCTGGCTGGCATTTTACTTTTACTGGCAGTTCAGATGTGTAGCTGGTTCTATTGAACTTTGAATCTGCCTTGGATGATGACTGGTAGATTTCTGTGTGGCTACACACGGTCATGCTCCTGAACTGCTGTTAATCTACAAATACCCTGTTGTCAAGTCACTTTATGTAGAGAAAGAGCTGGATTGCTCTTCTAACAAAGCAGCCCTTGGGAATAGTTACAGTGACACAATTAATAGCAGGGTATCATCAGCTGGAAAGCAATGCAGTGTGTCCAGGTTCCTGGGTTTGTTGGTCTGAATGACAATAGAACCAGACACTCAGTGTGAAAACAGAAATTTCCTGTGCATATTTAAACCTTGCAAAGGCAAAGAGCTTAATGCACTTTGTGTTTAAATGCAAATGGTCCTGATCTCACAAAAGAAGGCAATAAAAGAAATAACTAACAAACTATACTTGATTCATCAGCTGAAAGACCATTATCTGAAGAGCCTGGGCTTGCAGAAATAGCTATTATGTGCTTAGAAGACTCTTCCTGGGATAGAATTAGATGGAGAGAATTTTAGTGAAGTGTGAAGACATTCCCAGCTGTCAAACAGCACAGATATTTGTAAAGGAAATATTAAGACTGGTTTGAAGACATCTTGAGTAGAATCAATGAGGAAATGGTTACAGAAATGATACTTATGTGATAATCACTAGGAGCATTTGTAAATGGTGACAAAGTGTACATGGATCCCAAAAGGCCAGTGCTCTTAGAGGCCTACAGCCAGGCACAGAAAATCTGTCTCAAGATGATGCTTTGATGCCACCCAAGGGAACCCACAAGATGTAGAGGACTTGTCATTCCTTCAACCTCGTGTCATAGCACAAGTAATCCCAGCCAGGCTATTTGGACATGTGCATTTTGGGGCTTTTGAGTATGAGAGAAAACTGATTTCAGATTCAGTCATTCTTTTAAATAGAGCTTTACCTTCCCATAAGGTCTTTTGCTACATTTTATAACTTAAGTCGTACACTGGGTTCCCTGTTGCAATCAGTTTTAGTCAGTCATACTTGCACACCCTGTAGTTTGTTTTAGTAGGAGGTCATTTCATGTCAACACTTGCAAGGTGACTAAGCACCTGTCTTTGGGTTTGTTGGATGAAAACATACAAGGTGTGGCTGCTGCCTAGAAAAAGGCAAGCCTAGATTTACACTCAGCCTTACCTTCCTTGAATGATTTGTTGCTTTTTCTTTCTTATTTAAGGAGGAAGATGAATCCTTCTCCTTGCATGCCAAGACAACATAGCTTTTCTAAACTCCTCTCAGTAGGCTGTCAATCTGATTTACCAGATTCTGCCTTCACACACAGATCTCTGACATGTCTCTCTTCAGGAATTACAGAAATTGAATACTGATTCCAGTGAGGCTGGAAGTTCTACTTGTCTTTCACTCACATCTTCACTTGTGATATTGTCCATCCTCATGTAGTAACCATTCAAGGTAGGATTATCTCTGAAAATTAGCAGACCCACTGGGGGATGTAAGAAGCTGTGAAGTAGACAGTGCAGTGCTCCTGTTGCAAAATAACCTTATCAGAAATAGCTTTATCATGAGCATGAATTGCTAACATCTGGCTCAGAAAGTGTGTTTCCACAGCAGGAGTAGATATATGACTGAATCAAGGAAACCTTGTCCAGGCCATTAGCACAACCATGACTGATCATAAGGTGTGATTACACCGGTTCCAAGTACCATTTTTTTCTCTATTTATTTTCTGCTTCTGTGAATACCTTTCCTTGTTCCTCTCCACAGGCAGACACCCACCAAATGACCTATACACCAAACAGAGCACGTAGCCCCTACTAACTGGTATTGCTGAAGCACAAAGGCTTATAATCCTTCTGGTTCCAAATTACTGTAATTACAGGTCTGCTGTTCTTGTTACATGTATAAAGATCTAATGATTTTTTTCCCTCTCAGTGTTGCCAAACACCTGATCTCAGGGATCCTCTGTACCAATTAGCTCTCAGGTTAGTCGGGTGTTGTCTGAAGTGCAGGTATGCCCGTGAGCTTCTCTATCAGATGCCCAGTCCTTTGACCATGTAATAAATACTAAAATTCCCAGCTCTTCCAAGCACTTTGGCTTTCCCTTCAACCATGCTGACCACGCCCCTTATGCGCTACTTATTTTTAGACATGTTTTGCAGCAAACGCCAATTACTTCGCTGTTAGAATTTATCACGACTACACAAATGTGGACGAAATAATGAGAGACAAACGCTCCCCTCCCTCAGCACGTCTCCCTCCTCAGAGCGTTCTGCCGGTCCCAGCAGAACCGACCTATGGGGGGCAGCTGCTTGTGCCTGGCAGCCACACTGACAGGGCTTTCGGGGGGGTCCAGCTCCCACAGCCGGGGCCGAGCGGCCGCCCGGGCCCGCCGCGCTCGGCGGTGACGCGGCGGGGGCGGGCCCGGCGGGGCGGGCGGGCCCTTTTCTGGCCGTGCCGGGCGGCGGGGCCGCACTCCGGCCGGGCCGCGGCAGCCCCGGCGTAGCGGTGGCGGCTCCTGGCCCCGGGGTTATGCGCAGGGGCGATGTTCCTGCCGGCTGGCGCTAGGCTCCTCCCGCGCTCCGGACGGAGCTCCTTCCTCAGCCTCCTCCTCCTGCTGCTGCTGCTGTGCCCTGGCGGCGGGAGCGTGCCGCCCCGCCGGCCCGTGGGGCCGCCCGTGGTGCTGGGTAAGAGCCGGGGGGCGGCGGGGCGGGCGCTGCGGGGCCGAGCTGAGTGCTCCGGCCCCGTTACCCACCCCCGTCCGGGCGGCGCGGGGGGCCCGGGGGGCTGCGGGCCCGGCACGGCCGCGGGGAGCGCGCCCCGCCCGCTACCGGCAGTGCCCGAGCTCCGCGGGCACCGGGCGGCGCAGAGCCCACAGGAGCGGCGGCTCCGCAGCTGCCCCGGCACTGGCAGCTCAGCTCGGCCCGGCCCGGCGGGAGGTCCAGGCTGGGGCTGCCTTGGCCTGGCAGCGGGCGGGGGACAGACAGGGCTCGCTTTAATACACCTCGAGCTCATTAAGTAACACCAGAGCATCCCTGCTTAAGTCTTTCCTCTCTATAAACCTTTTGTGAAAGAGGTTGGAATCATATGTGAAAAGAGGAGTGATTGTGTGTTCCAGCAGTTGAATTGTAAAATTAAAAAAAAGAGGCTTATTTCATCATATAATGTAAAAAAGGAGCATACGTTACTGGCCTGTGTTATCACAAAATAGTTTGAATATTCAGCTAATATTCATATAATAGTTAATAAGTAATATTTGTTAGTTGCTTTTTTCATCCATTGATAAGAAGAGATAAATAAATTTTAAGTGATTCAATAACTTGTCTACTGAAACTGTAATTCTTAAGCATCCCAAGACAGCAAGTGTGACAGTAATCTCAGTAGCGAGTCCTGTGAACATATTCACCATGCTGCATGTTCTTATTACTGAATAACCTTGGTGGTCACAAGGGAAGAAAAGCTAAGAAGATGGGAAAAATATGGGGAAAAGGAGTATCAGTGGCCTGTTCAGTTCAAGCTCCATTTCTTGATAATAATTTAGGCTCTGATGGTGGCTTTGTAACTACTGTTACAAACTTCTGTCTTAGAAGGGCAAACTCTAACACAGCATTTTAAATAAATGTTATTATCTAAGAACAGTGTGTACAAATCCACAGTTCTTAACAGGCTGTGGAACTGAGTGAAAAGCTGTGGATTTGGAAGTAGAAACTGCAGAAGGATGTCTGAAGAGGCAGGAGTTGAAACAGGAAAAATTCTTTGAATTCTCTCTGAGGAGGTTAGAAACAATCTTTTATGCTATCTTTCCACTCTGTAGCGCTGGGATGTAGCAATAGGCCTTGGCACTTGTTCAGGTGCAAGCTTCTTGATGACAGAGATATTTTAGTTGCTGATCCAATATTGAACTCTATCTGGGAAGTAATCAAAGATTTAAAAGCAGTTGGGAGAAAGGGCTACTGATTGTAGAAGTGTGGATTTACTACTGATGGATCTACTGTAAGTATGTATGTTCCCTAAGGATGGTTTTAAGAACTGTGGCTGACCTACATTTCCTTAAGAGACATTCTGGTAAATACTGTGTGGCTGAGCACACATTCATCCAGAGTGCTTTACAACAGACTTTCTTGCTGTTACAGTAGCTTTTCATCAAATGCTCCAGAACTTGCATCTATTAGTGTTCTAGTCAGTCTCTACATTTTAATATGTGCTTTTTTTTCCTGCTGCTCAGTCCTCATCCTTCTTGTATATGTGACATGTTAAAATAAGGTTTTTAGGAATGACTGTGATAAGGATGATGGAATGGCTTAGGAGAATCAATTAGAGAATCATTCTAAGTGCTGGCTTAACATGTATTTGGGGGAAGGGAGAAAAACCCACATCACCTGGATACACAGATGAGAAGATTCAGAGGTGTAAGGCTGCATTATACAAGCCTGTACAAGCTTAAGATGAATTTGGAGCCCATACCAGGTGGGAATACAGAGTTGATCCTCCTGATTTATCAGGCTGGCATCTAGACTCCTAATTTCTCATATAAGTTAAGTTTTTAAAATAATTTTTTATCTTCTAGTAAAGAGGTTCTCATGATCAAAACACTCACTCTTGATCTGTTTGAAGGTCAACACATCTTAGTATAAAGGGAAGTTAAGTTTGGTCATACTCTGTGTGGCAAGTTGGCCACCTGATCTTAAGGAATAAAGAAAGAAGAAATGCTATTTAAAGGAATATTGTTAACATAATGATCAATTCAGAAATGTTTTGGACCAGGGATGGTCACAAGACCCAGTGTAGCTTGCTCTCAAACTTTTTGTGTAATGACCTCACTTTGCAGTTGCAATCCGTGCTTACCCAAGTAACAGGGGGAGAACTAGAGCAGAATCTTGCAAAATATGGAGTGTTGCTCATATATGGGTAACTTTTGTTCTGCTGCCCAAGTACTGACAAAACTGCTGCCTCGAGGAATCTCACATCTGAAAACAGCTGAGCTGCATGAATACAACCTTGTCACTCTTGGCCCAAGTTGGGATGGCAACAGTGCTCAGATTTGGAGAGCCACAGCTGGCTCAGGTGAAAGGTGGGTCTGTGGAGCAGCTGTGCCAGTCTAGCAGCTCATTAGTGCTCACCCAGCTTTCCTTGTACCTGTTTTTTGGCCACTTTGTGGAGTCCTTTGTCTTGCTAAAGCATGAGGAAATAGCCTGGTGAGGCAGAAGTGATTAATTTTGTAGTTGAATTACTTTAATGGAGGACCTGGCACAAAGAACGAGGAAAGTGGCACCACACTGCTTGGATTAGGTTGTTTTTTAACCTGGTCTGTGCATCCTCGAGGTTCCTTAGTAGCAGGAGCTACTATGCCTGGAGCTCATGTTCATTCAACACCAAGTACCAAATTGCCATGGGTAGTAACTGACAGCAAAATACTGCAGTGCAATTGCTTGGTTTTCTGAGATTTAAATAAAAAAGTATTGAAGTGTATTCATATAATAGTGATATCAGAGAAGAAGAAACAGGTGGAAGTCAAAACCTTACTTGGAGAGCCTTCTTGAAGGTGTGATACAAGGCACAATGCTCATTAAAACCTAAGGTGATTGTCTCAGACTCCTCCAGGTGTTTTGGGGGAAAAGGAGACTAATTATGATGCTGACTTTCTTTTATGCCTTTAAAAAAGTGTTTTCTATTTAGCCAGGAAGATATAATCATACAGGAAAATCTCGTTTAAGAATGAAAATAACTGACTGAAGGCTTCTGTTCTACTAAAATACCTACTAAAAATATATATTACATATATTCTGTGCAATTACTTCTGCATATCTGCTTTATGTTTAGATTAACTATAATTTTTTTACACTTCTCTTATCAGTTTGGTGATATTCAACAGCCTTGTCTTTAATGCTCATGTCAAGTAGTTTTTGTGGCTGTTCTTCCTCCTTCATTCTCTCATATAGCCCATTGATAATCACTGCACTCTATCTCATGTCTTGGATGCTTTTGGAGCTGATAACCCATCCTTATAAGATCAGTGTCAGATGCACTGAACTCTTTACCTTTTAGAGCTGACTCAACACAATAAGTATATCAATGTTCTGATACCTTCTGCAAACAATTTGTTAGGTACTTGGCTAAAGTTTTCTAGAAAGACACCTAAATGAAGTTTGTTAATAATTGATTTACATGCAAAAGAGCTTTGCCTGTGAATTCCTGCTGACTGCTAATTGAGCTGTGTGTGTTTGTATGGTCAGCTGGCTAGATGTCAGGAGTGATTTAAATGTTTATGCCTCATGTGATCCAAGGTATCTGGAAGTATCATGTGAGACGTTGTTTGCTTTCTTGTTCCTAATTTTAAACGAGGCCCTTTCTGTGGCCGTCCATGAAATCTATGAGCTACTTGAAGACATCCTTCTCAGAGACCTGTAGTCAGAGTTTAAAATTAATTTCCTGGAAAGCTGATTCATTTTGAAGGAAGACTAATTTATAGAACTAAAAAGATGACAGTTATTTGAGGAAATAATACTGGTTAAAAAGTTACAATAGTTGATAAATACCCAAAGGCATTTGCATTTCAGATAAAAGTAGTAAAAAAGTGCCAGCTGCTGGCCTTCGTTCTTTTTCCCCTCAAAAAAAATATCCAGGCTCCCCACCATGTTATTAAATAGGTACCTTTTTTTTTTCCTCTTAGGATCCTCGTATTTGGACATATTTCATTATTATCTGAGCAGTCTTCAGGCAAGTCACTTTAAGGGGGCAATTTCCTTATTGTCTCTTGGTGGGAACTGCAAATGTGTCATTAAGACTTAAGGATTGTGATAGGCAGTAGTAGGAATGTATCCTAAAGCTAATTGCTGCAATTCACAGTCTGTTACGTCTCTTAAACTCTAGTGATATTTCTAAATGTGTTTTTCCATACAGTTTAATCATATAAAAGCACATCCCAGTTGAAGATCTACTAGTTTTTTCAGGGCACATACGACCAAAAAGTTAGCCAAGGATACTATAAATACTTATATTTGATGTATTAGAGTGAGTTCTGTTGGGATTAGCATCTTTGTGAAAAAGAAGGATGTGCTAGAACTGATAGAACTCAAAATTTTATGAAAACACTTTTTTTCTGCTGAGCAAGAAATCTAATTTTTCCAAATGTTGCAGTTCTGAAATCAATAGAGGAATTACACAGCTGCAAATTAGGGAAGCAGGGTTCTGCCAAAGATCTTGTCTTGGACATCTGGTCTTAACTAGTGCTGATGTATTTTGGAGAACTTCACAAACAGGTTATTTTGGGATCAGTCTGCAGGCTTTAAAAAATAAGAACTCTCTTTAATATTTCCAGCAAAAAGGCTTAGAAACCACAGATTCTGGTAGTTGAGAGGATGAGGAGAAAAACTGCATACAGATTATTCTGCCCTCAGGTACATCCTCTGTATGCCCTGAGAGCAAAGGGAGAGATGTTTTTCTGCTGCTTTCATATTGCACCACAGAAAATTTGGAGAGCTGCATCCTTAACCTACAGAATTAATCTTCAGTGTGATATTTTTTAACTTGTTACTTATAAAAAAACACTCCAGCCAAAATGTAAATCATTAACACTGTTAAACTGGGTGGGTTGAGGAGTGAAGATCTTGCATGTTTTTTTCCATAATATCAAACCCCAAAATTTTGGTTCCTATAGTATTTTGTTTCCTATAGGTTCATCATGAACCATCTTCAGTTTGCAGGGTATACTTTAGAAAATAAAAAAGCCCCAAGCTGTGAATGATAATGATTAGCAGCTTCACTGTTAATATGGACATGTAAACGTGACAAAAGCATTTTTGTTAATCCCTGCTTTACAAAGAATCATGCATCATACTTGTACATGAGAATTTATTTTTTAACTACAGCATTTTATCTTTGCACAGGTAGAACTTGTCCCTTATCTTTTGTTTAGAATTGAAAAAATTGCCATTTTTCATCTTATTCCTTATCATCCCTTGAGTAAAAATCGGTATGTCATGTTTCTTGTCTTCTGTCCTGAATTGGACACAGGAGCACAGCCTCTATCCTCCAGAAGCTTGAAGATAAAATATCTTAACTAAATGAAAGTTGCAGTTAATCTAAGATCATTCCATTAAGTGCAGGTGAGACTTTGTACAGTTTCCTGCTTTCAGTGCTTTTGTTGATACATATATATCTTGATTATAATCTGAAACTTCTTCAGCTGTGAGTTTTCCCTGCTCTGAGCAGGAGTGCTTGTGATTGATTGAGTGCAGTTTGGAAACTTCAGCAAGTTCTCCAAACTCTAATACCCCAGATGTTTATGTAAGACTTTGAAGGGTATCTTTGCTGGAAGAACTTTATTTTTACCCAAGGAAGTGAGATTCCAGGCTAGAACAAAATGTCACTCTTCTTTGTTTTGTATTGAAACTGAAGACAAAATCAACCTGTTCTGTCCTTGGCAGGTCTGCTGCTGAAAGTGGCCAATCATGAAAGATTGATATAAATAGAATTACGTTCTGTTCCTGTTCCAATTAAAAGCACTGATACGGTAGAGGCACGAGACTGGAACAAGTTGTTGCCTTAGTTTTCTAAGCAATTACTAAGTAGGATTTTGTGAGGTTACAAGACTGAACTTCAGTAAACTCTTTCTAGGGTATGATGCAATGCTGTAATCTCTCTTACTATGCTTTCCAATATATCAGAGTCCTTGAAATATGACCTAAAATAAACCATGGTCAGCTACTGGGCCTTTTAACTTTTCACTTAAGGTGACAAAAATAAAGCCCCTAAAAACCTAATGAGAAAGTAGAGGTAGTTAATAAAGAAATCCTGAGGTACATCTTGTGGTGCAGCATAACCTGCAGTGGTTGGAGGTTTTAAGAGTGTGGTTATCTGAAGCTTTGGCCTTTTTCAGTTCTGCAATAAGTTTTTTCTAAAAGCACATCTGGTTTTCTAGTTAAGTTAGGCATTCTGCTGAAAGATATTATCTCTTTCCTTAAACCATTGCTTCAGTATCAGTGTATTATATAACTCAAACTGTTTTGATTACTGGGGTATATGGGGGAACAAATGTATGGGTAGACCTGCATTAAAAAAATTCAAAACTGAACATTGACTAGCATACCCTAAAAGGGGGCTTTATTGACATGAAAGGAGTGGAGGGAACCCTTAAGAAGTACCTAACTTCTAGCTTTCTAATACAGAAAAACTTTTCAGATAATTAAATGTTTTTGGCTCTCTGGTTATTGAGGAAAAAAATGACTAAATGTAACAGAATATAAGATGTTTCTCTGAAAACTTGATGCTGAAAATTGTTAGTGTTTGGTTAAGACTAATTCTTTTTGGGAAAATATTCCTGTTTCCATCTAGGGTTTAAAAAAATAAGGAAGAATAAACTTTAGTCAAATGAATACTGGCATTTAATATATGCCTTGAGAAGGTGCAAATACCCAAGACCCTTTCCTCCAAGTGTTACTGATGTAAGGTGTCCAAACGAAAAAAATGTTAAAACTGTTGTTGCCAAAACCTGAATGTAAAAGATATGAAACTGCATTTTTATATTGTTAGCAAACAATGTCTTGTGTTGTAAAATTCTGGTCTTATGTGAAGAAGGGAAGATAAATAATATAAATGGATCTTTTTGCATTTCTAATGTCAAATTGATAGTTTGCAGGCAACTGTTTAAACTGAACAAAGACTTGCATGTGCAGTTGTGATGCTCTGAAAAAACAGTTCTGTCAGAAAGATTCAGTTTGTACTTGAAAACACAGATAAGTTTGTTAATGTCCTAGACAGTCTTTATTTTTATACCCAGGGGGGTTAATCTCTTTCTCCAGGCAACAACGGACAGAACGAGAGGACAGAGTCTTAAGCTGTGCCAAGGGAAATATAGGCTGGATATTAGGAAAATATTTTTTACAGAAAGGGTGATAAAGTATTGGAATGGTCTGCCCAGGGAGGTGGTGGAGTCACCATCCCTGGATGTGTTTAAAAAAAGACTGGATGTGGCACTCAATGCCATGGTCTGGTTGAGGTGTTAGGGCATGGGTTGACTCGATCTTGAGGGTCTCTTCCAACCCAGTGATTCTGTGATGGCCTTGCATGTTCCTGTATAGTCTGCTGTTTGAAGTTAGGAGCTCTTCATCCAGAATCATGATGATCTACATGTTGGTTTCTCAGCTAATGAGCTTGGAAAATATTTATATATTTTCAGTAGAAAATGTATATATAGTACCTTCTTATATAGTATTTTTTTCTCCAATTACAAAACCTGATGGTGACACTGGGTACAGTGATAATGCATATAAGGGCTGCAGTATTTTGCTGTGTATACTACAATAGAAAATGTTATGTGCTTTAATTAACTGTCTCCTTTTTATATCTTGCTCTCCTTTTCATGTTTTTCAGTTCCGGGGGACTTAGGTAATCAGTTGGAAGCAAAGTTAGATAAGCCATCGGTGGTGCACTATCTCTGCTCTAAGAAGACAGACAGTTATTTTACACTCTGGCTGAATCTAGAATTGCTTCTGCCTGTCATCATTGACTGCTGGATTGATAATATCAGGTAAGATCAGAAATGCTGCTCTGTGCAGTTACATACTTTCCTTAGGCTGATATGCAGAATGGCTGCCTGTAAATTCCTTTTCTGATTCAAGACCAGTGAGAGGAATGACTTGGAATTCTGCTGGGTAGGCTAACAGGAGGGTCTGAAGATGTAGCTTTGTTGCATCTGAGGTAACTGCAATGGCTGATGAGGAGCAGAGGCTCTCTTAGTTTTTACCACTTTCTCTTCTACCAGTGACTCAGTGTAGGTTTGAGCACTTGACAGACACTGCTATGGCCTTATCTCAAGGAGGAGGTTTTCTGCTTTTTCTTGTTGTTTTTTTTTTTTTTTTGTCAAGCAATAGGACAAGAGAAAATGGGCAGAAACTGATGCATAGGAAGTGCCACCTGAAATATTTTGGTTTTAAAAATTGCCTAATTTAAAGCTTTCACACTGTTTCATAATTCAGTCTGCTTTATTAGTGTTCCTGTAAAAATTATAGAAATATATATGAAAACAAGAAATAATTAGCTGTTGCAATTAGAAACTATTGTATTGGCATGTTGCTTTTTTATGAATGTATTGAGCTGTTGTAAAGCAGTTTGGTTTGTCTTGCCCTATGCCTTATGAATTGGAGAGATTTTTGTTAAGAGATTTGTGCATCAGTTTAGATTCTTAAACTCCATCTAGGGGCAAAAACTTGCATATCAATTGTACTGATACAGTACTAAAAACAAATCAACCCTCAACTATAATAATAGGGATGATTAAAGAAATAAACTCCTGACTCAATGCTGCAGATTCTTCACAACCTAAGTTGATTTGAAAAGTATCTAGACAACACTCAATACCTCAGTATGTTTCCTGAGGTGCCAGTTGTTATTAAACAGGAAATAAAGCATTCTCTCATGCTGGTATGGGTATTTCTAGTTAAATAGAAATTAATTGTTTTTAGGTAGTTAATATTTTTGATGTCTGATTTTAGATATTTTAGTCCTACTGCCACATTTCTATGCCCTTTATAAGACTATTTTTCCATTTTGTGGCTTGATGCACAGTCAAATGGTATAGAACTATATAAAGTAGCTTATATTTTAACGATGAAGTTCAGTCACATGTCCATATGTTCAGTTTTACAGAGACACAATGTCTTAGATTTTGCACATGAAGCATTAAAATAATTGTTTGCACTGTATAACCTCTTAGCCATGAGAGTACTCTGGTCATGTCTGCTTGGGTTGGGTTTTTTCCTCCTTCTGAGTAACAGCACTTAAAGTTCTTGTACTGCACTCAGAATGTAAGACCCAGTGTAGCTGAGTGTTGTCATGTGGCAATAAAACATGTTTCATGGTTTTTTTTTTCATTGTTTTCTTCCCCTCCTCCCCAGGCTAGTATATAATCGAACAAGTAAGATTACAGAACCACCAGATGGAGTGGATATCAGAGTCCCAGGATTTGGGCAGACATTTTCTTTGGAATTTCTTGACCCAAGTAAAAGGAGCGTTGGTATGTACAAGCTGTGTCTGGAGGGCTTTGTTGCTTGGAGGGTTTTTCTAGTTTGTCTTTATGCAACAACCTTCTGAAATAAGATTTCAAATTACAATTCTGTGAGCTCACTTGTCTTTTAAGAGTTTTCATTGCATTGTATTGTTCGTTGCGTGGCCTAATAGCTTGAGGCAGAAAAATTCCATGTTATTTAGTGTTCTGTCAAACCTAAGTTTGCTGGATGAAATCTGAGTGGGCATATTGAGGACAGATGTTTTTTGAAAATGAGATGAGTTGTGTAGAAAATTCTGTGACAGAAGCTTGACAAGCAAAACTGAAACAAAAGCTCAAGTTCTGAGTAAGAGTAAGATCTCTGGCCTTAGGAATGGGTTAATTGGATTGGGAGATATGGTACCACAGTGTGCAGGTCCTTGTATTTTGCTGGTGTCAGAATAGTCATATAATGGCATTTGTGCTGCAAAAGCTTTCTGCATTAATGTGTTTGCAGGGTTGTTTGTTTGGTGCTTTTGTAGAAGTCATGTTTCAGAAAACACTGAGTTTGGTAAGCTTTTGTGAGTTGTTGTTTGCCGTGGCTGAAGACTGTGAGGAGTTGAGTAGTCAGTAATGCACTGAGCTTCACGTGGTGTATAACATGGATCTGTTCTTTAAGGGCAGTGATGTGTTTAATGATCTACACTAGGTCACTCTTATAACTAGAGCAGGGCTGTGATTAAATACTCTGCTTGAGGCACTGTATGATAAACATTCCAAACTAACAAGCGAGGTTCTGTTCAAAACTTAAATATGACTCTGATGTTCAGTAGACTGTTCTGACACTGTTAGCAGATGCATTTAGTCCTGGGAATACTTAAATCCTATGTGTCAAACTTGTAATAAGTAACATCTTTCAATATGCAGTCTGCAACTGTTTTCCTTTTTGCTATAAAAGCTTTGTGTTCAGTTACTTAAGTCTTAGTCCAGAAATAACAAAAATAGTTTTGGGATAGTTTCCAGAGTTCTGCCTTGGAGTATATGGTGAGCATTTGTTTCCAAGCATAAATGCTGGTGAGGCCCAGCCAACTGTTATACCCTACCTGATGTTAATTCACAATCAACAAAAGCTATGACTGACAAAAACCCCTCAGAAATTATTATGTTGCAGTTCAAGAGTAAACTTACCTCTGCTGAGTAAGATTTATCCACTTTGTGTATACTACTATTGGCTGCCAAAATGTTTGAGAGGTCAGCCAATTAGTAAGAAGTTTTAATAGTGATATTCTCTCAATTTTGGGGGATAGTGAGCATAACTCATTTTGTTTAGTATGTGTGCAGCTTTCTAGATTATTAAAGGCAAACTGCAGGTTTAATGTGTACATGTGGTATCAGATAATGCCTCTGGAACTTTGTTTTGCAGTAGTGCCTGACAGCTGCTTCTCACACTAACCTTGTTACTCTTGTCTTTCTCTCTTATCTGATATTTACAGGAAGTTACTTTTATATGTTGGTGCAGAGTTTAGTGGATTGGGGCTACAAACGTGATGAAGATGTAAGAGGAGCGCCTTATGACTGGAGAAAGGCACCAAGTAAATAATATACTGTTACTTTAATGAAATTTTGACTCTCCTAGCCAGAAAATAATGTGTTGAATCTCTTATCCCATCCTTTACAATTATATTTAAAACTTAATTTTGTTTAGCTCCTGGAGCTTGGGTACTCCTGGATGCAAATGCAAGCTCAGGGTTGTGAGCTTGTTTTATTTTTTTTCTTCTTTAAACAACTTGCTACTTAAAACCTGCTTAAAAACAGAACAAAACAACAGAAAAAAACCCATTTCACCAAAGCATAGGCACACAAAACCAGCACCCCTCCCATTTAATACTGGAATTTCTAAGGTCCTCATTATTAATTCCACAGACAGTTCAACACAGTTATTTGAAAGCTTATTTTTTTAAAGCTCAGCATTCACAATTAATAATGATCACAATGCAATCTGTTTGTTTTAGATGAGAATGAAGACTATTTTGTGGCACTTCGCAAGATGATAGAGTTACTGTATGAGCAATATGGAAGCCCTGTTGTCCTGATTGCCCACAGTATGGGAAATATGTACACCCTATACTTCCTCAACCGCCAGCCTCAGGATTGGAAAGACAAGTACATCAAGGATTATGTGTCATTAGGTGCTCCATGGGGAGGAGTGGCTAAAACTCTCCGTGTGCTGGCTTCAGGTAGGTAATTTGAGACTTTGCCCTGTGTTTGGTGTGTAATGCACGATACTAATGAGGCTGTTGACTGTAAGACTGCAGGATGAGAGTTTAAGGTACCATGAAGGGAAAAATACCTTTTTGTAAGTGATGACAAGGCTTGATGTTTCAAGCCTTGTAACCCAATTGTTATTTTTCATATTTGTGGGGGTAAACTGAGATTTCTCACAGCCTGTAACCAGGAGCTTTCTCCCTTCTTGACCTCTCCTGACCTCTTTTCAGCAGACTGTTGTGCTGTCTGCTGTTTGGCCTGATGCCTTCTCTTTCTGTCCCTTCTGCCACCAGCCTGATTTTACTCTGTTCAGTATTGCAAAGCTACCAAGGACTCCAGAGCATTCAGCAGTTTCTTTTGATTAATGATCACACAGCTGCTTGAGGTTAACATTAAAGGAAATTTGTAGAGATGGTGGGGAACCAGTATCCACAGTGTAAATGTCAGGTGAAAGTTACAGCTCTACAGATTAGCAAAATTAATCTTTGGGCTCTTGGGTTTAGCACACTGAATACACCAGAGACTAAAAAACAAAAACATTGAACAAAGCAGCACAGTGTACTTCACTAAGTAACTGAAAATGACTGATGCAAAATGTTCACTTACCCCATCATGTGATACCATAGTTGCATCATGTCCTTCAACATTTAGTTCTCGATTTTCTGGCTTGGTTTTGTAGCTTGTTTCTGACTTGTTAGCTTTGGATATCCACTATCTTCTTCCTAATCAAAGCTGACATCAAAAATTGGACTTCATCAAAATGCAAAACACACAGCAAGAGCCAGCCATGCATGGACAGAGCAAAGAATACTTTGCTTAGCAAAAGCATTTGATTCTGAACAGTAGTGCACTACTCCATTACTAATTAGAAGGCTTGACTCAATGCAAATATCCAATTTACACATTGTTAAGTTGTTGAAATGCCACTGTAAAAATTGATTGTCCTTTTCCCACAGGCTTTGTCTGACATATTTAGTTGCTACAGAAATGGCAAGAAGTGAGCAATGTTGATATCACCCTCATAAAATGACACAATTATATGAAATTCCATAGTCCCATATCTGTTGGATTAAACTTTTCTGCTTCATACCTTGCTATGCTTTATAATGCACGTCAAGCAAAGTGGCTAATTCTACTAATGCATAATGAATAGCTAAATTTCTATTAAAATGTAATGTTTTAATCTGTGTATCTGTTGTACTAAACTTGTTTTAGTTTTTCCATGATTTTTGAGCAGAAACTTAAGAATCGTGGGAAAGTTACATGGGCAAACATAATATCAGAATGTACAGTTTTAGGCTGTTTCTGTTTCTGTAGTAAAGCATCACCACCAGCCCTTGGAAGGCATTAGTCTGTTTAAGAGTTTCTAAAGTTATCAGGGCTAGTATACCAAAGTACTGCATTTCAGCAGGAAAGACAAGGCACTCTATGAATGCATTCTTTCTGCTCCCATTCCTGTTTATAATATGTGATGCCAGGAACTTCATGTCAAATCCACAGCTGTGTTACCAAAGTGGTAAACAGTACACAGGTGGAATTGCTTTCTGGAGATTTCTGTGATACTTTCAGCTACTTGTACATGAGCTTTGCTGGACCCCACTACAGTGGGGAAAGGCACAAAGCTCATAGTGGTTTGTTTCTATTTTTAACATGTTGAAAGGTTGAAATGTTAGCAGTGTCTTCCTTACACCTAATGTTTTGTTGACTGTTATTTCTGCTGACTTAAATGTGGTGTTGTACTATTCTGTACTTCTTCACCTATGAGAAAAGCAAAGGATTTGAGAAGCACTTTGTAACTGTTCTGTAAGTGAAGGCTGGGATAGTCAGGTTCTGTGTTTGATTATTCTACTGGAAATAAATCTTGTACACATTCCTTTCATTGTTCAGTTTAGAACTTGGGCTTTCTCTGCTGAAAGCTGCCAAGCAGAGTTCAGCACTTTAGTGATGAGAGTGCACAGTGAAGTGGTTACACCACACAGTATCATGAGACCCATTTTTCAGGACCTTTATGATTCTTTCTGTGCATTTGAGTTTTCTCTATTGTTTCAGACTAGCAATGTCTCCATTTAGTCCTCCTAAAGATGGCACTACTATGCTTTGTGTTTCCTTGCTGAAGCAATAGTGCCACCCCATGGAATTGAAATAGCACCAGAGTATACTTTTCAGGAACAGTGGTTTCAGTTGCAGCTTTTTAATTATTTTATGGCATGGTTGACCTGGACCAGCTGGATCTAATAATAGAAAATAAAACTGAAAGTTCAACTGACAAAAGAATTGAGGTATGACAGACACTGTGATAACGAAAACAAACAAGGAATATAAACTCATGTCTGTCTCAGGCTTTTGTTTTTGTTTTTCTTTTTAAAGTAATCACTGTATTTATTAAGCAATTTTTTATTTTGTCAAGATGGAAGAAAAATTGTTAAAATATGCAGAAAGGTGCATATAAATTTTCACTTAGTCATGTGTTAGTTTAAGCCATTTGTTTCAGTCATTCATCAACTCATATTTAAATTTTGGAAGTTATTAAAAGTCAGTTTACAGAAGTTAATTTACGAGACAATCATAAATGAGGAAAAACTTTTCAAATTCACTGTATGCCAGAGGAACAAACTTGTTATTCATGTTATCACCATGAGTGCTAGTAATTGCTGCTGATTAAGATTGATGCCTTGCTTTATGGATAATGAAATTCTACTTTTTTCCCTAAGGTGACAACAACAGAATCCCTGTTATCAGCTCACTCAAGATCAGAGACCAGCAGAGATCAGCAGTTTCCACAAATTGGATGCTCCCCTACAACTACACGTGGCCTCCAGACAAGGTCTTTGTAAGCACACCCACAGCTAACTACACACTCCGGGATTACTGGAAGTTCTACAGGGACATCAATTTTGAGGATGGCTGGCTGATGAGGCAGGACACGGAGCACCTGGTGTACCACATGACCCCGCCCGGGGTGCGCATCCACTGCCTCTATGGCACCGGCGTGGAAACCCCCGATTCTTTCCATTATGAAAGCTTTCCTGACAAAGAACCCAAGATTTTCTACAGTGATGGGGATGGGACAGTGAATTTACAGAGTGCCTTGCAATGTAGAAAGTGGGTGGACATGCAAAAACAAGAAGTGGTTATGTTTGAGCTTTCAGGAAATGAGCACATTGAAATGCTGTCCAATGATACTACTATCTCCTATGTGAAAAAGCTGCTCTTTGATTTGTGATAACCTTGTGTTGATAGTTATTTTCCTCACCTGTGATGCCTTCCCTTAAATATGGGGAAATGCCTTTTAATCCCTTGATATTTAGATATTTGAATTATTTATTTTGCTTTTTTAAAAGGTTGTGTTCAAGTTGCTTGGTGTTCTAAATGATTGTTTGTCTTTGATTTGTGTTTATGATGCTTCATGGTATTTTCACATTCTGCAAATTTTGTCAAATATGCATTTTGGTGCCTCTGGTGTGGTGTCCAGTGGTCATATAGACTTTCATTTGGAGACTGTGCAGCCCCTTGCACATACCACATGGAGTCATAGACCCCAGAGTTCCTTTGTATGGTCTTTGCAGGTTTGGAGTGGAAGACTAAGAAGGATGGCAATTTAGGATGTCCAAGGGAATGGTATTAACAATTTGGCAAACACAGTAAGCTTTTTAAAGGATCTTGCATATTCTGATCCACAGTGCCCAGTGGATTAGTTTGTAAATGTGCATATCTACTAGGTAAAATAGGGAAGAGGTCTGCCTGGAACTGTGCTACCATTGTCGTAATCCAGACTTCTATATATTACAGCCTGGGAGGAGAAAAGATAGGTGTGTGAATTACTTGAAGCTTCTTTATTAGGAGCCCTACTGGGTTATTTTAGAAAGAAGGAATTGTTTGCTCATCAATTTCTAGAATCCCTGATTGCATGCGATCTGGGGTCTGAGGAATTCCCAGCCTGTGCTTTATTTCTCAATGAGGGAATGAAACTAAACTGTGGTTGGTGCTTGTAATAACTGTAGCAGTGTGGAGTAGCATATAAATCAAAACTAATTGAATACTGACAAACAATCTATAAGGTAGGGAATTGCATTTCTGGGTGGAAAACCACCTCCTGTAGTGGAAATAACGGATGGTGGGCAGTATTTAAAGAAAAGTGAACTTCTGAAATGGAGTGGGGAATGGAAGCCAGCATAATGTTGTATGGAGTATAAACCTTGTTCTCAGTTGAATACTTTGGCTCTGATCCAGTCACCTGACTAAGCCATGATTAGATCACCATGGCATTACACTGCAAAGAAATTTTTGCTTTAGGACTAAAAGTAATTTCCCATAGATTAAAAGTTTCATTTTTGCTGTTTCAAGAAGTTGGGACATGTGGTTCCTTAAGTGTTCCTATAAATTGCTGAACACGCAATTCTGTAATTTCCTACAGTGTTGTTCTACTGTATGTTAAAATAGTAATTTCACCTCTGACCTCCACAGAAGTTCTGGCCTAAAGGCCATCATATTTACCACCATGATTACAGAAGTCCTGTTGGAGAAATAGTTATACTCAAAAATTCTCTCTTGCTTGCTTTAAACCAGTCACCCAGTCAGACTGCACTTAGTTTTCTAAAAACACAGCTTTAAATGCTTTCAAAAATGCTAGGTTGTCCAAGAAAAATATTTCAGGAGTTTCAGAAACTCATCAAACTATTAAGGATTCATTACTTAAGAAGCTGAATTTGTCCAAAGGCTTAACTATTTTGGTAGCATGCCTAAAATGTTTTTCTGCCATTGGACATATCAATAAGATATATGAACTGATGGGCTTGAACTTTTGCTGTTATAGAATTGAACCAGGAGGTAGTTTTAAGGCTTTAGGTTTAATTCAGAAATCTCTTGTTAAATCAAAACAATTTGAAGTAGGGTCATCAACAAGCAAAATATCTTACTAGGTTTTAACTTCCTTTATGTAGCTTTATTTCCCCCTCTGCATTTTTTCCTAGTGCTTCTGTTGAGGGAAGGTAGACATTTTCCTCATTTTTATAATGGATCATTAGTCTTGTCCTCACTTGCCCAGGACACTACAGTCCAGCAGCAATGTTACCTAGACTTTTCCAGAGTTACTACTGAGTTCCCCACAGCCTTTGTAATGTGTAATTGTTGAAATGAAAAAATAAAAACAAACAAACCACAACCAATCAGATTAAACAACCAATCCCCACAGAATAAGAAACCCTACAACATTAAGGAGAGGGGGGGAAAAAATCCCAAACCCCCCCAAAAAAAATTGCCACAAAGAATTGCCCTTTAGCCAATGATCTGTTTGATGCAGGGCTTGTCAGCTGGATAAGCTTCAGGCTTGTGTTCCAAGATTGCTTGAAGATGATAAAGCTCTTCCTTGGTCTAATTCAGTTTTGGAATAAATGGCTATTTGACCAAATTACAGAAAGCAGCTAATCACAATCTGTATTTCTTGCTGAAGGAGAAGGCCTGTTAATGAGCACTGGATTTGAGTGGAGCTGGAGGATGTATTGTAGGATACCAACATAGACATCAAGGGCTGAAAAATGAGAAAACAATGTGGGTAAATGATTCTTAACCTAATCTGGAGAATGCTTGTTCTTTTTCCTCTTTTTTTTTCCTTTGGTACTTTTTGTGACCCAAAAGAAGAAAAGAGCACAACTTTTCTATTCTTTCCTAATTTTGGCAACCTCGTACTGTATTCCTGAGATTAGTTGGCTGTATTTTTAACCTAAGGATTTCTAAACCAGTTTTCCATTAGTAGACAAACCCTAGAATGTCTCCTTAAACTTGTGATAGTTATTGTGATAAAATGAAGCTGAAGGTTTTTCAAGGCTTTTGTTTGTTTGTTCTGTTGTTTGTCAGTATAAAGCCTTGTTGTACTGTTGTAAAGAAATGTGTGTACCTGAGTCCTGAGTATTGTGTGAGAGCAAGCACAGCACCTCTGGTGTTCTTTGGATATGGTGCATCTGCAGGCTGTAGTTTTATGTGCAGAAAGTGTGGGGGCTTTTGGGTTTATTTTCCCCCTACCAAATGATTATCAGCCCTTTAATTTGCAATTTCTTGCTGTTAGGATGCAGTTCTCATTGAAAAGTTAACACATTATTCCAGTTGCAGAAATGAAACCACTGCACTCTGCATGTGAGGAGTGGCTGCTCTGTGCAGCAGATCCTCTGCAGGGACAATCCTGAGCATTACTGTTACAGACCTACTGCAGCCACAGGCATTGAGCTGTCTCGATTCTTGTGGGGAGAGAGATCTGAAAAAAAAATCTTTAAGGAGAATGTGGCACCTTGATAAGAGGATTAACTCAGGTGCTTTGCCATGCTGCACAGCTGAAATGTCTGAATTCACTAATGTATCTTTGTTATACCTAAAGCATTAATTATGTGTCTCTTTCCATAATTTTCACTTAGTTTTATTCTTCCAGGATATTTTCAGAAACCAAAACTAGTCTTGAGGACCAAATGTGTTTATTTTTGACAACATGTATAGAAAATGCTGAAAGAAGCTTTCAGCTGTCATTGTAGTCGTTCTGAAGAGGTTCAGAGTCACTATGTGATTCTGTATAAAAACAGAAAGCTTCAATAACTAGCAATAATTGCAAAGGATTTGCAGACCAAAGGAAGGAATGTTTGGTATTAAGGTAGTTCTTGGAGCACAGTGTGTTCAAGGCCCTCTTAAATTCAGGGAATGTTTGGCAGTGACTTTGCTGCTCTACACTAACCAGTATTTTGTACAGAACATATTCTGAGGCCTGGCATTTTATATGTTCTTGTGTATGAATGTGTTCAATAGATTTTGAATATTTTATTGTCAAATTTGATAATATAATAAAGTTGATCTAATACAGATTGTCTCCCACTGTGAATTAATGTGATGTCTCAGTTCTCAGAAGAAATGAAAACTTGGTGTTTTGCTTCGCTAAAGATGCTTGGTGCCTCTCAGTAATTATTTCTTGCTTAATCTCCCAAAGGCACCTACTGTCTTGTGGTACATGTAAAGCTCACTGTTAATTGTTCTTGAATTTATAGAGGTCTGGGATTGAGACAATTCAATTTCTTTTTGCTTGCATCTTACTTGCTTGCCTTGTGTTAAAAGAAGTTCACAGGATGCCTTATAATTCTGCTCAGGTAATTATTTTGAAATTAGTTCCTCAGTTGTGAAGTGTTTTGAATGCCTGCAGTTGTCTTTACACTGTTGGTTTCCAAACTGATCCACAAACCTGTGCATGATGACTATACAGTTTTATAGTTGTATAAAACAGTTTTTTTCTGATTAGAAATAGTGTATTGTGGCTCTGAAGAAACTGTAATACTAGACTGTGAGCATCTGAGTTGTTTTGGTTTTTTTTTTATAACTCTAATACCAGTTAAGTGTTAGTGACTGTTGTTCCTGTCTGTGCCCTAGGTGCACTATTTGGACATCTTGTCCCAGCACAGATCTTGTTCATGCATGCCTCAAGGTTCCTGACCCTGTATGATTGCAGGAAAATGGGCAATGTGGCCTTCCTCCAGCTACCTATTAATACGGGGAAGGTCCTGCACTAAAGTCATGTGCCAGTTCTTGCAAGAAGCTGGGAAGGCTGAGAGCACAGGCAAGAGGAGGACAGGATGATAAAAGGCCTGGTAGAGTGATGCAAAGCCATGAGAGAGACACATGTGGTCTAATGTTGGAGTATGGATGTAAGACTGGAGTTAGCACAGCTTGTGCGACCTTCAAGTAACAAAATTACTGATTTTGCAGATTGTCTGATGCTATTTTGCTGTTCCATCTTAGATGATTTCATTAATGATGGGATTGCAGTTTTGAGAAAGTACATTGACTTTCCCTTGCTTGAGTTGTGGCCTTTTCCTCCAAAGGCTGAGGTTAATAGTTTACTTTGGTTTAAGACTAATGTCTTTTTTGGTCATTCAGATCAACAAATGAGTTAACTGGAACGTTTAGCTCTCAAATCAACATCCTTTAGGGAAAACCGGAATGTAGTATGAGCCCAGGAAATGTAAGAAATGAATATGCAATGTTTTACTAAAAATAGTGATGTTAAGTTTGTTTTAATGGTTTATATATATGTGTATCTAAATATGCAGTAGAGGGCAGTAGTATATAAGTTACAGAGGATTTTTAGGTAATGCTGAATTACATCTGTGTTAATTTCACCTGAGAGATACAGAATTGCAGGGAAGTGAAGACCTAAGTTTCCACAAAGATACCCACAAAAAGTTACCTGCTCTGAAGCAATTGTACATATGTAGACTCTGCTACTGGAGGAACTTCTAGCTGATGTAAAAAGCAAGAAACCAGCTTGATTCAAATTTGAGTAAAACAATCTAAGGCATGAATTAGATATTCACTCCCATTTACATGCTCAGATTAAAGCACAAGGTGGACATTACAACTCCATGGAGGGGTTTGGTGTATAGTAGTATGACGTACAAAAGAGATAATATATTTTTTAAAAAGTGCTGCAAATGCTGCCAGCTCTGTTTTCTTATTGCACTGCTGAATAATGGATAAATCTTGTACCTCAAAAGTTTTCACTTTGCTTGTAACCACTGACTCACACCTAGTAACCTTTCTGGGAAGGCAGATTTATTGACCAAGCTGCAATTCTGTGTATAACTAAAAATGTCACCTTATGTGAGTAAAATCATCAAGACAGATGGTAAATTTGACTGCATGAAAATACTGTGCCTACAGATTAAGTGTTTTAATCATTATTTGTATTATTTATGTCTGAGGTAGTCAAAGAAGGATTCTAGTCCAGGTCTAAGCAGGTCAAGATTAGCCAGGAACACTGCTGTTATCTTAGATGTGCTAGCAGAGCCTTTGTACCTGTATTAAAAACAAAAGGCAAGATTATAATATAGGAAATCTTTTTAAATACTTATGACTACATACTATTGTGGCCAGTGCAGATGAAAGATGACAGTAGTATCTGTGAACAGATCTGGGAGATAACACTGCCAAGAGGGGCAGTAATAAGGGGTCCTTGCCTATCCACATCACAAGAACATACTTACAATGATCAAACTCAAGCATGTCCTGCAGGTGCCAAAGCATGGATTGACCAGCCCTGCTTTATACATTTCACGTCTGGAAGGACTTTGGAAGGAGAAATTGTGTAGTGAATTGTTAAGGGGTTTCAGTAGGAGTAAAATCATAAAGCAAAGAATGATATAATCTCTGATATGTGTGAAATCCTCACTCTGGCTGTAACTGTTTCAGCCTTGAGCTCTTGTGGTGTTTCTAGATGCAGGAAGAACTCTTGTCCCTGTTTGACTCAGACATAGGTAACTTGTTCAAATTCCTTTAGGTGGAATCTAATCTAATATATACCTTTAACTCCAAAGTTTTTGTCTTGTCATTAAACCATCTTCAGTCTGCAGATCATTTGCAGAGTAAGGGCAAAGCAGCTGTGCTACTCTTGGATGGAGGAAAGAATACTTGAGAAAAATATGTGTGAATTAATGCATTTTCTGCATAACTCATTCCTTGTTAGTAATTTCACCTTGCTGAACTAACTCTAGGTTCCAAAGACATTTTTCCACTACGAAGGTGCATCCTTGTTTTTTTCATCTACTGATAAGTACATGTTGTTTCACATATTCCATGTTTCTATTATGTCCATTAGTATTTTTATGCCAGTCTATGATATGATGAAGAAAAACAGACATAAAATAGGACATGATTTGTCAAGGGGAAATGCCTTCCAACTGAAAGACAATGGGTTTATGTTGAATATTATAAAGAAATTCTTACTGAGAGAGTGATGAGGCACAGGTTGCCCAGGGGAAGCTACGGTTACCCCATCCCTGGAAGTGTTTAAGGCCAAGTTGGATGGGGCTTTGAGCAACTTGGTTTAGCGTAAAGTCTCTGCCCATTGCAGAGGAGTTGGCCCAAGATGATCTTTAAGGCTCCTTTCAACCCAAATCTTTCTATGAACATGAAAGATAAAGAAGCAACCAAATATTCCATTCAGAAGTTTCTCCGTCTAATTTTGGCTCCTAGTCCAGTGACATAAGCTGTTTCCTCCTTGCCTTCAATTCAGACCTTTCCAACCATTTTGTCATTGAGCCCAAGTTTTTTTTCCTTGCTTAAATGATGCTTAATCTCAGTACCTATTTAAAAATAAACCTTCAAAAGCCAAACACAGCATGAAAATCTTCCACACAGACAGAAGCAAATTCTAGACAATCAAGTGTTACGTAGAGTCTTTTTGGAGAGAGAACAAATGCTTCAATAATGACAAATTACCTTAAAGAAACCCATGTTTTCTTAGCAGGGATGCCTATACAAAGATAGAATTTAGCTCAGAGCTTAAGAGTGTCAGGAAATCAGAAAAAAGAACTGAAATGTCAGGCAGCAGGAAGAAATGAGAGGCTGGGCTCATAGAATGATGTCTGTGGGGCTATGATGATATTTGTTTTTAAAATATACTTCATCAAAGGAAAATTCTAACTGCATGAGAGAGAAAGAAAAACACACTTAGCATGCTGGACTGCAGTTACTGGCATCCTCCATCAAAATCTACATGATAAGAGCTAACTGAAGGCTTCCTGCCCAGAAGAGTGTGGTGTTAGACTCCTAAACAGTAAAGACTGCTGCAGTCTGGGAATCCTAAAGTTATCAACTATTTGCACAGGATCCATATATAGATCATGTGTCTAAGGAAAATGTTTCCTGTGAGGAGCAGTAGAGGATTTGGATTTACATGTGGAGATAGGAAACATTGTCTCCTTTTTTCTAATTCCACTTAGCTAGAAGCCATTTAGCACTGCGGGTTTCAGAGACCTCTACTACTCATGGTGAGTGACTTGCCCAGGTCTGGTCTCTAGGCTACAGCTCTGAAGATGTCTCAGTTCCCAGCTAAGGAGTAGAGACTTACCTAAGGACCACAAGTTTCACTGTATTTTGCCATTTTTTCATGTCTTCCATTTTAAGAATACAGACCATAGTTTATTTCATCTCCCTGTTCAGACCAGCCTGTACAATAAATGCAAGGTCATCATGTTATTTCTTTTCCACCTGTTTTTGTTATTAACTTTCCCATGTACTAATGACCTGTTGGATGTATGTCCCAGTGTGACCAACTACTGGCAAGTGTTTTTCAGAAGCATGAAACAGTGAGGTGCACAAGAAGAAATACTTTTGCTATGATTCTTTGCTTCTAGCCTCTGTTAAATATTTACATATTCCAAATTTTATTTAGTTTTTCAGCTAAATGCAGTTTCTGTAATACTTAAGGATTAACATCACCCTATTTATGTACAATGAAGCAGCCAGGATTTGGGATCAAATCTACATGAGAAAGTCATACTTAATGTAAGGCTGTTTTTGGGAATTAATATTTAGCATCAGGCCCTTAAGAAGCAAGATACATTAATTGAATAGAGTAAGACACTGCTCCTTTCAGAAAGGCTTTTGCAAATGCTAAGTGTACGTTCAGTCAGTATTCTTTCCTGAATGTTTCAGGTCAATAAAATAAACAATTTAATTTGTTATTGTTTGTTTCTATTTCCTGTATTCCAATTAGTAAATTGAGAAATTAAACTGATTTGTCTGGTTTTACTAATGAATAGAAAGTGAATAGAAAGGTCAGGTTCAGACTGAGTTTTCAGAGCTGTACAAACACATAATCCATAAAAATACTTTCATTTACAAAGAAATGGCAGGTTCAAAACAGGAAATGCCATATTTTTCTCTGCTGTGATCAATCAAGAGCAGTGGAGTTTAGACCTCACCTTACATTCCATCTGTTTTTCTATGACAGCTCTGAGTTCCAGTTGCAACCATGATCCAGCCGACAGCACCAAAACAGACTGGGAAGCTCTGGCTGCCTTCAGCAAATAGGAGCAGGCTCTGAAGCTTCCTGTAAGACACAAAACTGACTGAAGCAGCTCAGAGCATGTCATTTGAGACTTGTCACAAACTTTTACTGATAAGCTGTTAATGACTCCTTTGCTGTTGTCATGTCATCCTTACTATAATTCTGTTATGAATTGGTTGCAGAGAAAGAACTCATTTTCTCCTAAGCTTTGTGTGTGTCATCGAGGCAAGCAGTGAGTCAACATCAGAGCAAATTTGACTGCAGTGGTATTGTGGTTTAACCCTCTGCAAGGTCCTTGTTTCAAGATGCTGCATCAGCAGTTTTCCAGTCCTCAGCACAGGACCACCGTTCTCTGCATTACCAACTGCTCAGAGCTAGTGTACAAACTCATCTCAGTAGCAAAGTTAAAAATTATGAAATGCCTATCAGTTCAAAATGGATGTAATGGGTAATTTTCAACCCACTGCACTTGTAGTTTAGGACATAGCTATAAGACTCATTTACTTTTCTAAATAAGGCACCCCATTTCAAAAGGTGTGTGGGAAGCTATGCACAAGTGCAGTCAGTAGGAATTTGTATGCTAAACTCCCACATTATATTAAAATGTCCTGCACCACAGGAGGTGGTATGTAGGAGTGGGTGGGCAAACTTCAGAACAGAAGAAGGTAGTGAATCACTTGAAAAATTCTCCTTACTCTTTATTTATGTATTCAATTACTTGTTCCAGTTTTTACCTCCTAAGCACTCTTATTTTACATGGTTATTTCAAGGCTGAATAGAAGTGCTACATTCTTGATGCAAACCTGTCTTTACACCCACTTCCTCTTCTTTTTAAATTTGAGATGCAAAATTTTACTGAAACATGATGAACAAATTCCCAGTGCAAGTTCCAAACCTAGCTTGCAGTTGTCTGTTAGTATCCAGGATTCCCAAAGATGTACCACAATTCTGCTACGCTTGAATTTAAAGACATTCATATTTTGTAGCCAAAGTTCTGTAGTTCTGTAACTGTTCACATAAAGCAGGAGAGATATATGGCACATGTTGTAATACAAACTTTCATTGGGTGCATCAAGAAATGCAACTTTTCCTTTTGGTTCATCCAGGTCTTAGAACTGCCCCAGAGCTGGCAAACAAAATCTTCAGTGGTTAAGAAGATCTCCTAGAAAAAATAGCAGTGTTTGAATTCTAAGACTGCATGGCTAGAAAAGGGACAATAGGTAGGTGTCTGCATGATTCTATAGCAGCAAAAGCATCAGGACCAGCTGCTTGGACACAGCAGTTATACCCTTGACCAAAAGGCTGCATTTTTAAGTGGCCACAATTGATTCTAAAGTTGTGTGTTTATGCATTTCTCTTTTTACAGAGAATTCAAACCTGAGTTTATTGCATTTAAAACTCTCCTCAGCTTTACCATCAATCTGCTCTCTAAGTTAGACTTTCCCTGGAAAATCAACTATGGAAGAAAGCACATCTTCTAGTTTATTACTGAATTTTTTATTTCTGGTAACTTTCAAAACTTCTGCCTGAAAAAAATACATTTAGTCCAGAGACTTATTATATCATGCTTTAAAATTAGCTTGTGACTTTTAATTCCAGTTCTAGACTGGCAGGGTTTCATTAGAGATGTTTCCAAAACTTGTAATTATCCTCTTAATGAGCCGTGGAAGATAGTGTTTATATTTATAATTAGATTTACAGAGGATACTCAATCAGTTCAAACACAGCTGGGTGCATGATGCTGGCTGAGACAGTCAATCCACTGGAAAGTCCAGTCAGACACAATTGCCTTTTTGACAAAGATCACTGAGCACTGAGAACTGGCATCTTGCAATCTGTAAAGCTAATGAAAATACTGCTGCTTTGCATCTTCCACCATAAAAATGGTGATCCTCTGCCAGAGGAAAGATTTTTGACTTTTATTTTTTAATCAAGCTGATTCTCAGTTGTGTTCCTGCTGAGCTCTACAGTATTTGTGGATATTTGTGATTTTTTTATGGCACTGGGGGAGGAAGTGGTGTCTCATTCACTGAGATACTTAGCCCAAGAACAAGGGGGAATGGCTTGTAACTGAAAGAGAGTAGGTTTAGGATGGATTTTATTTAATCCTTTAAGTCAGAACTGATAGGACAGGATGTACGAGTCCATGATCACATGGAAACTTTCTTAGTGTACACCTGATGGCTGGTCCAGAAATAATGGGGCACAGCAGAGCACTAACTAAACACAAATCTACAAAACAGACATTACAGCAATTCCTAATGTTTAATTTCTATGTTGCTAATAATAAGCAATGTCTTTGACTATTTAAAATTCAGAGATGTTTAGAAGACAAAAGTATTTATGTGTCTGGCAGGGTGATCTGAAAACTTGTAGAAGTACTTACCTATGTAGTTCCTAATGTTAATTATTCTTTACTGTGTAATTTCTTTCTTCTTCAATATCTTTTTACATTGCTTTTCTGTGCTCCATTTATTTCAGTGCATTTTCTACCCACAGTACTGTTCTAACCTACAAACAAGCCCATGAAAACTAGAGGAGCTCCATGGAAACTAAGGTATTCCTTTTCAAACTGACTAATTTTCCTTACGTAACTGCCAGAAGATGATCTGGCAGAGCTAATGCATTGATGAACATGGCTAGAATATGCAGGCAATAATGTGTTTACCCATACTGATGTTTGCTTTAAAAATTATTTTCTAGAGTTAAGTGTTACTATTGTCTTCTGCAGCTGGAAACTAAACCAGGAAAGCTTTATGTTCTGTTTTCTCAGAGTGAACATGCCTCTCAAGCATGCCAGCTGCAGAATAGAAAGCAAAGTTATAAAGCTGTTAGTAACATTCTAATTTACAATAGAAGATTACAGTGGGTTCTTAAGGCTGACTGAAAAAACTTCCCCCTTAATTTAAAAATAAAAATTAATTAAAAAGTTGGGTTTCAGCTTTGTCACCCAGCTGCAGCAGCGTGTTCACACTCAATAATCTCCATTGCCATAGCAACACATGCTTGTCAGATCAGGGCTGAATTGATGCAGGAGCCTCCCTGCAGAAATCTAACTCTCAAATATGCAACTCTAGTATTCACTAGAATTTCTTTTTACTTCTAGAAAGGATACAGGAGAAACATCTCAACCCATCTGATCTGAATCTCTGTGACTTCTACTACATCAGAGTTCAGAAGTGCTTAGTGCAGGTAGAAACAGAAGTAAATTATTCAGGTGACAGGTTTTCATGTAGGAAATAGTAAGTGAAAATTGAATCATAGATTATGCTGAGTTGGAAGGGACCCACAATGATCATCTAGTCTAACTCCTAGCCCTGCACAGGACACCCCATAAATCCCACCTTGTGCCTGAGAGCATCATTCAAATACTCCTCGAGTTCTGTCAGGCTTGGTGCTGTGATCACTGCCCTGGGGAGACTGTTCCAGAGCTCAAGCACGCTCTGGGTGAAGAACCTTTTCCAAATATCCAACCTAATTATCCCCCGGCAGAACTCCAGCTCTTCCCTCGGGTCCTGTCACAGCAAGAAGAGATCGGTGCTGCCCCTCCACTGCCCCTCCTGAGGCAGCTGCAGCCCACGATGAGCTCTGTCCTCAGTCTCTTCTCCACGCTGAGCAAGCCAAGCGCCCTCAGCCGCTCCTCGTATGGATTCCCCTCTATTTAGCATTTAAATAATAGTGACCAAACACTGGATATCATCCTGTTCCCTTTGGAGTCAACAGAGAGTCCTTTCTCCTTTTATTCTTTGTGGAAAAATGTTCACTTTTCACCTACAGTCAGGCATAAGACACTCAAATTACATTGTCATCATGTACAGCTGGATTAAGAAAGGTAGGTGTGCAGAGATAAGTGATTTGTGCAAGTTAATGTATAAAGTTGTCATGACAAGCACTGTTCTGCAGCTCTGGATCTGTTACTACTGCATTTACCATTATTACATATGCTACCAGCTATACTTTCATCCTTACCTGATTAAAAGAAAAACAATAATAAAATCTCTCAGCTAATGTTGCACATTTCTTCTGGTTCTGGGAATTCACCATATGGATTTCTAGGCCTGGCTGTCACTCCAGTATGCTGTGGTTTAGAGCTGTGGTATGTTATTAATCAACCAACCTCCAACTGGATTATCACAGCATTCCTAATTCAAGATGGAACATAAATACACTATTTAAATGTTAATCTTTAGAACAGACAGAATTTCAGGTTTGCAGTTAATAATCTACACCCACAGAATATTTCTTCTTTTAAAAAATAAGTTTTGAAACCTTTAAAAATATAGAGCTAATTATAGACTTTATAGCTTTAGGTTTTCTAGCCTCAGGGTCATATAGAAATCATTAATTTATACTTTATTATATATTATTATTATTATTATTATTATTATATATTATAATATATTATATAAATCATTAATTTCTACTATTCATTTTTATCTGGGTGCGAAAGGATCCCACCCAAGGGTCCTGGGCTCCCAAACATATACTATGCCATCTGAGTACCCACACAATGTGTATGTGTGTGTGTGTGCTTATTCAGGCAGGAAAAAGTATGTGCACACATAGAAATTTAAACTAAATTTGCTATACTTACATACCTAGGCTACCATGCAATAGCAATGTTGCTATGGGAACAGGTTTTCAAAAAAGTAGATCACACATGACAGGCAGCACATTTTTGGATGTTTTGTGTATATTTTATGCCAGGGTGGATAGCAAGCATATCAAAGTAAAGGCTATCTTAAAGTCTTATGCCCTGATCTACACTGAGATTCCACTGATAATTTTGCATTATATTTTTTTAAGGATTCTACAAAGCACTACTTGTTTCTAGGTGTGTAAGAACTCTTTTCCCTCATCTTTACATACTTTTTGTTTAATTTGTAATTTCCTGTCTTCCTATTAGGTTCTCCCTTTTTATTTTGTTTTTCCCTAAATATATTCACAAAGCTCATTTACTCATTCATTCTTCCTGTCCATTATATACCTCTTTTTTTCTTTTTTCACTCAGGATTTTGAACTCTCTTTTATGTATTTTGCAGTCTCCCTTTACTCATAGTATTAACCCCAGACAAAACACTCAGCATTTGCTCTGACACCAAGGCCAGCAGACACCCAGAGCCACTGTAACAATACTTAGACTAGCATGTTTTCATTCAACAAAATGGAATATGTATTTCTTCTTTCCACTTCCTCAAAAGATAACATAAGAGGAAGAGTCACTTCTGCTTTTTGTTTTATGCATTAAAAGAACGATGGCAAAATGACATACACTTTCATTTGTTCTTTTAAAATCTCTCAATAAATCCATTTTTCAGAGTTTATTTCCTACTGTGCAGAGTAGCAGGTATGATGTTTTCTGTAAATTGATGATATAACCCTTACATCCTAGAAGGGAATTTCAAAAGCTTACATCCCCAAAGCTTTAAAACTGTAAGGTAACACAGGCAGCCAGCTGAAGAACAGCTAGAGACTCTGCAAGAGTAGCAGTATTCCAGAAATCCGTCACATCAGTTCCTTTTAAAATGCCCATGAAAATGTTATTAAAAATTTCTCTAGGTCTTAACATAAAAATGGTATTTCGTGCCTTAATTTGACTTAATATACATTGAAGAACTCTCTAGACTAATAACTTGCCTGATGAGCATCCTGTCCTGGGGTATAGAAGCCATATTGTGCTTCATTTGACATTTCGAGCTGTTAGTCAGACATCAGCAGTGTCAGGAAAACGTCATCCAAAGTGGAAGGTAATTTATTCAGATCAGTTCTACTTTTCCAGCTTTCTGATTTCTTCCTGTTCCATGATTATTCTTCTGCATCAACATTTGCAGGAATTTGTAATTCAAATATAGAATTTTTCAACCAGCAGAAGCCCAAGTTCCATCTGGGATTTGAACAGTCAAGCTGAGCTCCTTCTGCTGCACACAATACTTACACCACCACTGCCAATAAATATTGTGAAATTAGAATTCTGCAGGCAGACTTTCTAATGAACAGAACAACTTACTCTTTCACACTCTTACAATGATTATAATTATGATTCCCATAAAAACTAATTTTGTGAGGTAACACTATTATATCCCAGTCAATCAAAATGTTAGTCACATAACTCTAAATACATGTGCATACTGAAGTTTTAAAAACTGAGTATGAGTGGCGTGTCTACATGAACATGTACTGAAAGGTGTATAGCACCAATTTCCTTAAGTGATAGTGAACTGTGTGAATTGTATGAATCACTTTTGGCTTTTCTTTTATTTTTTTTTCTCTTGGTTTTTTTTTGCTTCTTTCTGTTACAGAAACACAGAAGACTAAATGTAAGCTTTTGCAAAACTTAACGTGCAACAAGAGTAGTGGTATAATTGGCTTATATATACAGAAACAGAAGAGATTTGAGAGTTACTCTGTTTAAACTCAATGTATTCAAATCATTAAAAACAAGATGATTTTAATCTTTAATTTTAAAAGATCTGCTATATTTCAATTGACATTAATTTTCAAATAAAAGTGTGTGTCATTTTTGTAAGATGTGCCATTTAATCTTTTCCATGTATAGTCTTCAACTTCACCTGCTGCTAAGTCAGAAATACAGTCATTCTAAAGTCCACCATCATAGCAAAATTACTCACTATAAGCCACTTTCCTTCTTCAACTACAATCAAGATAAAGTTGTATTTGTCTGGCAAGTACTTTAAACAGTTCCCATCTCAGATGAGATGGCCGACAGATCACAAAACATACTGCTTCTGCACTGTTTTCTACACTGAAACTGTTAAAAATGAGGCTAAAAAATTGATCAACATAAATATCAGAAACACAAAGAGCTTGAATACAGTGAGTTTCTCCATTTCTCCTTGTTGTTTTGATGAATAAGAATGATGTATCATTATGTAAGTTATTGTGTGAGGTGGGAAAAAAATCTCCCAGGTATCAATAGCTTTGTAAAAGGTCTTTAAGCATACATAACATACATACTGACTGCATGGAACCCCATCAGTTTGTAGGATAGAAGCAGAGTAAGTCAACGCTGACCAATTAAGCTTATTAAAAGACTATTCCATTGCATTACAAAGCATATTGTAGGAGTAATCCTTACAAAATCTCTGGGGCTATTAACAGTTTTCCCTGCCCAGGTATACGCATTTAGAAGCCCTTAGAAAATTGTTTCTCTTTGTATTTTAACTTCTTTGTAAGTATAGGTTGAAGAGAGCACCCTCATATAACTGTTATACAGGTATAAACAGTTCCTTAGGCATAAACACCAAAATGCATGGCTGTAGCTGGGAAAAGAGTTTTTAAATAGATGTGTGTCCACAGACAACAAGGGTTGTTGAACAGAGCACTACATGGCAAATATTAAATTAAACAGTCAGTACAAACAGATGTAACCATTAGTTCTTTGCTGTTTATGATCAGTTTATTCCTGAACACCCAACATATAGAGAATCCCCTAACTCTCCAAGCGTACTGTTGATGAAGGATTTTATAGTGTTTTCCTCCTTTTGGGGAATGTGACACTAGATGGCACATCACACCATGAAATGTGTAATGAAGTATTAGGTAAATGCTGCTTGCACTAGAAGACACTACTCGCTTAAAAAGCTCCTTAAATCAATACAGTAACACTTCTATATAAAACTCAAGGTCTGCTTCTGAAAAAGGTCCTTGAAGGATAAATTTCAAACAGTATTCATAGGTAGATGTTTAATTTACTACTAAACTAATCCTAACAGGCTTTATTATAAATTAAACTTCTATTACATTAGCTGATGCTGAAATACAATTTAATATCCACAGGAGAGTCATAGGTATTAAGTTATGCTTTTCTTTCAAAACCATTTGCAAAATAATACCACTATGGTTTAGTTTCTCTAGTGATGTGTTACTGTCTAAAGCATTATTTTAATTCACACAGCTTTGAGTGTAACTGTCAAACTTGGAACTCCAAACTGGTAACAGTTCTCAGAACTCAGTGATTTTTTGCATATTAGAAATTACTTAGACTATAAAGTCTTATAGCTGTAGTCCTCCAGACCTCATTTTTTCATAAAGTAAGGTTGTATCCCAAATTGTAATGGATCCTATGGTCAAAACTCTACAGCTCAAGGTCTGGAGCTCGCCAGGCAACCACTATATTTTATTCATAAGGCAAGTATTAAGTGCATTTTTAGACCTGTAAAATCTATGATTCACCTAGGTATTATATTTGTGATGCATGGTTGCACAAATCCCTTTAAATTAGGTTTGGATCTGTATTTCACATGCCTTGTAACAGCTTGGAAACATTTAAGTAGGAATCTAGCAGGCAGAGTATTCTTAAGCTACACTGATGTTTGATGCATGAATCCTGTAACGAAATGCAAAATAATCTCTGAGTAAGAATTGGCATGCACTTCTTTTAAGCTCCATGAATAAAAAAAAGAGAGCTTCTCTTTTAAAAATAGAAATAAAGGAAGATCTCATAGGAAAATAATTCAGTCAGTGGAAAACAGTGCTTATATTTGCCTTCATATGAAGGCAAGGAAGTGAGAACATAGAACAAAATGTAATTTTTTCTGGAAAATAAAAGTAATTTTTAGAACTCCATTTCATATAAACTGAGTCAAAAGCCTAGAATGTTTTAAATTACAATGTAATTGAAAGAAAAAGAAGTTAAATGGTTGCCATGGCTGCTTCCAAATGCCTTGATATGCTTTCCTGTCTTTATTTTTAATCCTAACTCTGAACTAAATCTGAATTTATGTCTTTTACTGCCATATCAGCCATTTTTCTTTAGAAGTCTATTCCACTGCTTGATATCTTTAACTGGTAAGGCCAGACAACTTTGGGATAGTAAATCTCCCAGTCCAATATTTCAGTTCAACGTTTTACATGTTAAAAACAAGACTGGAAAAGAATACTTCAGTATCTAGTTTCTCTGCTATTCAAAAATAACTGCAGTTAAACAGTTATTTACTTTCTCAGCATGACTGTTCTTGTCTCTGGGTAGATACCCAGCCTAGAATAAGGTTCTCTAGCTGCATAACATGATTTGCTCCACTTACATAGGAAAAAGAGCCCATGGTGCTCTAAGTACAGCTAGGCAACCAGCACACTAACCACAGCTATTTCAGTAGCAACAGCACCTTACAAAGTGGGCTCCACAAAGATAATGTGGTTAAACTGTATCTCTCAAGGAGGTTAAATTGTCAAAAATAGCTTTCCCTCAAATGCAGTAATCAGGCTTGTATTTATGTGTTGAAATTACAGGCAGTTTTGCATTGCAAACAGCTTTGTGGCAAACCAAAAATACAGAGGGTTTTTTCCCTTCCCAATACCCACATGTTGATTTATGTCATCCAGTAGGTAGAAGGAAGTTTCCTCTGTCTTCAAAATAAAGCAATCCTTTAATAAAATGAGTTTGGACTTTGAAATGACAAAATTGTAGCTGGGATATTGTAATCCAAAAACAAGCTCTCTCCTGTCATAATGCTGTGGCTATAACCACCATAATCCCTTCAATTCCATTATTTTTGAAGAAAGATCCTGGATTGTACTACCATCAATGAGGCTCTGTTTCCAACAGATTTACACTCTAATTCAGATAGTTTAGATTATGCCATGTTTTACCCTGTAACTTAAGGGGCAAAATGGAAGTTCAAAGACTGGTCAGCTTCTTCATGAGCAACTGATGCTAACAAATTATTAATGAAAGAACTGTGTTTGCTGTTATGTCATCACAGCGTGAGGGTGCTTTAAACATATTTTATATAGAAATCACGTTTTTTTTTTAATCGCAGCATTATATAGCATTCCATCCTAGGATGGAGAAATGAAATACAAATAATAAGCACTGGGGAGATCTATAATCTCAGCCAGCATCCAGATATATATGGCTACATAAACTGACAATTATCAGTGGGTTGGGAAGCCTTCCTTTTATTTGTGTTATTTTAGTTAGTGATAGTGTTAGAATCAGAAGCTGAAGATCCAAGGTTGCAAAAGGAATCAGAGATAATAACACAGCCCTGAACTAATGACATACTCCTGTACTATAAGAAGAGCAGTTTAGGCTTTGAGGATAACAACCACTAACAGTTCTGAAGTCACTGTAGGATCATGTAGGAGCACAACCATATGCACAAACTTAAAATAGCAAAGAACATGAAACCAAATAACCAGATTAAAAGGCTACTCTTTCAGAAATCTCTGGAACTGTGTGTTTTGTACTTTACCATTTCAAGCTCAAACTTACAGCCCTGTGTTAGCAATCAAAGTCTACAATTAAAGGGAGAGATTCTTTCAAGATGTCAGCAGTTTCCATTTAGGATAGAAATGAAAGAACTAACTCTCCTAAACTCCTGATCAACCAGCAAGTTCCAATCAGTTCATGTATTTTTAACATGTCACTATTGAATTTTGAGGTCTAAATATGAATCAGGTCTTGTTAAATAGGATCTTTGATGCAGTGTGGAGAAGAGGTATTTGAAAAATATTTTCCTTTAAAACATAGTTTTAAAAAACCAGAACCACCCCAACTAAATTGTCATCCAGTCTCTTACTGCAGCCACAGTGTTGTAATAACTGTACAGCAGTGCCACCTTATTTGCAGCAACAAAAGCCCTACAGATCTGCCATCATAAAAGCAGAGCTTTGTAGCATGCCAGCTGGGTGCACTCCTTAGATTTGCATCCTTAATAAACATTAGATAGTTAAAAATCTGGTAAATCTATCCAGACATTTCTGATTTATTTCTTTCTTTGTAAAGGGTATATATTTTTTAACATTCCAAGTCTATACATCAGCAGAGAGCAAAAGTTGGAAAGCTGATCACAGTACAAAGCTGATTAAGGAGAAAATAAAAGACAACAATGTACATGGTTGGATCAGGAATGTGTTTGCACTGGTAGATAGTTTGTACACATCTCCTCTACTCTATCTGAATTTATAGGAAGTAAAGCTAAGAGCAGAAGACTACTATCACCCAGGAGTGTAGCTCATGAAGCTACAAAATTACTGAGTATTTTCTTTTAGTGTTTCAATTTAACCTTACAAATTGTGTTCTCCATTTTTGCAGTCATTGTAAACTACATAATTAAAAGACATACTCTGCCACTAAAGAATTCTTTGTTCTCATTCCTTTTCCTAAAACAAATTCAAGTTAAGGTACATTATTATCATTGATGTCTAGGAAAGTAGAACACATCTAAAGCTTTTAAGTGCTCCTTCCCTAATTCAGTTATTCACTTTAAATTAAAAACTTTCACTTCAGAATGTGCAGTTGATATTGCTATGGCAACATGCAAGGAGTGAATCCAATTTTTGGAAAGATTCAGTATCCAGATTTGTTGCAGTATGACAAGCCAACGGTTCCACTCTGGGACCCACTGTATCTTACCAAATTCAAGAATGGGGAATTAAAAGAACTAAGCAGGACCCTCTGCTGGACACTGCAGGTATTCATAGATTTAACAGTGGCCTAGGAAAAATCTGGAAAGCAAAGGTAAAGACTCCTGATACCTTACCCAAAAAATGTCAATAAATTCCCTCAGTGTAGGACAGCAAACAATGACAGCAGAAGATTAAAGTCTTCCAGTCCTTGAGATGTCACACATTTATGGACAACAGAGTAAGTCAGGTTGGACTGCAGTTCATTGCAAATTGAATTTATTACCAGCAGTAGAGATTAGGTATTTTCACTCTGCATAGCAAAATTTTCCAGTAACTCACTGGAAAGGTTTGAGTAAACAGGAACAATTTGTTCAAGAAAAACAATATCTCTATTACTGTTATAAATGCCCTATGTCATCTTATCTATAGCAAATGCAAAGGAAGAAATTTAAATACCTAATACCAGAAAGAGACTTTACTTAGACATATGTCAACTATACTAGGCTTAGCTGAATACCATATGCCATGGAGACATGACTTACATTCATATGCATATGCAAGATAGGTGACATTTTCTTCTCTATCAAATTAATATATTAAAGGATATTGAAGAAATTGTGGAAAAATGGTAAAAATCAGATTATATAGGTAGATTAGCATTTGGCATTCTCATTACTTTAAAAATACTTTCATATTGGTCTGTACCATTTAAGAATAATTCTTTAAAGAATAGAAGCCAAGATATAAGGAAAATTTAGACATAGATTCCATTTAATAAAATCTTGCCAGATCAAAGCCACCCTAGGCTTAATTTGAAATTCATATGTTTAAAACCACAGAATGGAAATGTCCAGTTATATTGAAAGCCATGTTCTGCATATAGCCTTTCCCTTTTGGAAACTGGAACCACAGCCTTGCTCTTTATTTACTGAACTTTCCCTGTACTTGCTCATCACTGAAGTCTGTCATTACAGACTCTCTGCATAGTTCCAGGCCAAGAAGCAGAACTATTTATGAACTTTTGTAGTACCAGAGGTAAAATAGGGATACTAATAGGAATTCAAGGCATGTGTTAACATTCAGAATCTTGAGCAGAATTCTTTAGGCAAACAAGAAGGCAAACAAGAATGAGTTGCAAATACTGTGTACATTAGTCCTAGACAAACATATGCAACAGAATGAAATGAGCTGTCATTCATTCACTTTACTTCTATTTTTTTCATTTTCATTTCCAAATGAACACATAGTTTGAAAGGAATCCTGCTCCCTGATCTTCTCTATGATTTGCCAAAACTAGAAAACTTGCCTGAGGTGTTTTCATGAAGAGAAGTGTAGTTTAATTTTTTCCCTTGTGTTCAGTTTTGAAGGATCAGTGAGGGAACAGCACATCTATCAACATGGAGAAAAAAACTGGAATATTTCTTAATTATGATGTTGCAGCTATGCTGATGTAGGTATTAAGAAACAATGATTTTATAGTCTAAAAACTGTTTTATGAACAAACAGAAGCTCAGCAAGTAGAAAATTGTCATTGAAAAATAGTCCATCTGGTACATGCTAACTAAAATCAGACATATTTAGCTGTTAATTTTGTCTTATAAAACACAGTGATTATCTATCCTTATCACAGCTCTTTTTCAGTTTACTGCTTATTATAAAATACCATTTGTTAATGTAATCTTAATATTATTACAGTAATATTTTATTGATGCATTTCTGTGTGTGTAACAGAATTTACTGGTTAACTATTGTTCAGCTTTTTATGGCTTAACGAGCAATATGCACTCACAAGTGTTCACAGCCTAACTATTTAATCTCCTTTATTCTTCCAATGATCTTATTATTACCAGGAGTTTTATTTGTTAATTCTAAATTTAATTGAAATTTAGAAGATTTATATAGTATTTGCACATCAATTGTAACATTAGCTCTTCATTCACAAAATTCTCCTTTTGTTGTCACGTGTCTCTTTTAGGTGGTCATCCCTATGTTTAACATAAAAATAATTGGGAAATTCTACATAGTTTGAGTAGGATAAATCAGCTTTTGTAACTATAAAAAACTCCAGGAAAGTGCGAATGAACAGTTCTACATATTTTCCATGAACAAACAAGCTAAAATAAGCAAAATAACTATAACTATGAAAAAATAATCCTATAATTGGAATTCCAAAAACAGCATAAGTAACCTACATTCCTTTTTTCTCCATTCCACTCAAATTCTCTTGATAATCTTCCTTCCATCCAGAGATGAACCATGAAAGAAGAAGAGACCATACATACGTACACACATACATATATAAGAATAATCAAAATCAAAATGAAGAATGTACAGTCAGAGTAACCAAACTTTGCTATTTTTCTGGCCACACTTGATCTCATGAAGTCAGAAAATGAAGTGTCATTATGTGCCTTAAACAGAGCTTTTCATTCAATTTTTTTTCATTCCTCCAGAAGAGGAGCTGTGCTAGGTGGATTTGAGTACTGCTCTTTTTGCATGAAAAAAAACCAATCTTCTTCATTCTTCCTGTTCTGTTTAAGTAGTTTCATTGCTGGCTCTGATGACAGTCATGTAATCTCCTAATTCACATGTAATGTAAAATCTGGCTAATGAGTGGCAAGATTTATGTTCATATAACTGACTACATATATAATGTGAAAATCTAGATGCTAGAAATATTCAGCATCTTAACTCTTACTTAACTTTTTTGATTTGCTTAGTTGAATCCCCTTAGAAATGGAGATAATATTAGTTGAATTTTCAGACTTTGAACAGAATGTTTGCATATCATCTAAAATTAAATTATTTGCATTTTTAAAGAAAAATGTCTGTGCTTATCACTATAGTTGCCAGTGCAGAGAGGACATGTATCTAACAATGGGATGCACAATTAAAAAAAAAAAAAACAAAAAAACCCTCAAAACATCCACATGCATTAAAAATATGCAGTTTAAATCAGCAATTTAAGCCAGGGCTTAGAAAGGGGCATTAGGATACAATATGCTGCTGTATTTTGTGCTCTACTGCAATGAAATGTAATTTTAAAATGAGCTGGAGGCTACACACTTCTCTAAAACACATGGCTATAGACACTCCTGGAATCATGATAAAGGCTAGTAATTTATCTTAGTTTAAAAAAAAACTCCTATAAGTTCACATTTGCAATTAATTACTGCATCTAAAGAAAGAACATCAAGTGACTAAACAGGATGTTTTAGCACAGAGTTACAATTAAGTTCTTTCTTTATCTGGTCATCTCTGTAACACGCAAGGAAATACCACCAGGCATGGATTAGTGGTGCTACACCTGAAGCTGTGGGTGACTTGGAGAGATATTCCATAATCCTTCACTTATAGCAGAGGATCCCAGCTTCAGAGGGACTCGTAGGAACACTCTATATATTTAGCACATAATGAAGAGAGAAGCTTTGGGCAAGGCAAGTATGTAGGGAGAGGGAAGGTTGTAAATTATTAAATGTTTCAAGAACTATGACTGTTACTAAATGACTGCACAGTTACACATGCTATATCATTTGTAAAGGGACGTGATTGTGAAACAAAGCAGTATTAGAACAGAATGCTGAAATCAGTTTAAAGAACTCAAAAACTGTTCTCTCTTGAAAGGTTTATACCATAATATTCATAAAGTATCTATAAAGATAGATTTTTCAAAACCTAGAGAAACATTTAGCCACAGCATTCTGCTACTAACAAACAAACTAAATAAATAAATAAGTGCTAGCTTGGATAGACTTAAAAATGCTGCAGTGTAATAAACATATCTATGAACTCTTACAGAGTGTTGATAATTTGATATGCTTCTGAGGAGGAAAACTAAGAATATACAACTGTTTTGCATGTGATAGTTTGTGATAGACCAGGTGGCAAACCAATTACAAAATTTTGACTTGCTAAAGTCCTCATTATATTTTCTCTTACTCTAATTTTTTTTTTCTAAAGCTTCCATTTAAAATTATTTGTAATAAGCAGAAAAGAAGAATGGCCTTCAAATAGCACTAAATTGGGTATGTCTCTACATAACAAAAGTCAAAATCAACATTCTAACTTGAATGTATGTTGTGCATCTCTGTTACAGGTAAAGTACATCTTACCTTTATCTTTGCCAATTATGTGCATCATCTTGGGCGTTATTTTCTCTGAGAATTGCTGCTGCTTGTAAAACTGAAAAAAACAGAAACAAGAAATGGTCACATTGTATTTTCTTAAGGTCATAATATAAATTGTCACTCCTGTTACTATAGAAACAGAGTGGATTTCATCATTCTAATGCATGCAGTGATAATTGTTCTGCTTTCACTCTATGGATAGGTAGTTAATGGTGCCAGTTGCTGTTAGCACAGACACAGACTATTGTCATCTAAGCACAAAGCTGCTGTCTCCTGTTCTGTCACTGCGAGCTTTCCTAACCATCAGCAATTCATAAGGGAACATTCAGGCAGAATGAAGAGCTGTTCACAGGCCTCCGTTCTGTGTCTGAAATAGAATTCCCTGCAGGAATTATGTTTTCAAATGAAAACCAAATAAATACACAGAGTGCTTCTTCAGATTGTCCTGTCACATTATTGCACAAAACTGTTTTCTGAGTGGTAGCTTATAAAATTAAATTGTATTGAGTAAAGCTTCAGTTGACATCCTATCTATAGAGCAAGCTTTCAGTGGTACAGCCAGATACCATGACACACATCTCTGTGCAACTGCATATTTAAACCTTGAGATTATAAACAGATCAATGTGTACTAAATAAATGTAAATACTGCTGTTGTGAAAGGTTACAGTTTTTCCATGGGTGCTCGAATTTAGGCTCATTTAGAACATGGAAGTGAAAAGTAACACAAAGGGAAAGCAATATGGGATAAGAGAACAACTGTCCAAATTCCAGCATTATCTAGTCGCAATCCAAAACTTAGGTGCACCAGTTTTAAAACAGATGCACTCTCAAATAAGCAGATAGCGAGTTACTAAAACTATTGTTATCACTTTTACTCAGGTTTGGCTTAAAACATGAAATATTTATTCCCATTCAGTTATTCTCAGTTCATGTTAATTTGGTGATAATTAATGGAATATTATCCCCTATTATAAAGGGGAATATTATCTCCTTATAAGAGATGCAGCTAATGTGTAGTTTAAATATTAATGAGGTTATTCTTTATAAGGATAACTGCAATGCTTAATATAGATTAGTCAAGCATACAGATACTTTTCTTAAAATTGGCATGCTTCAAATCAATAGGGTTACAGGTTAACTATAAGACACTGTACTTAGCCTTCCTCACTCAACACCATGAAATACATAAATTGTACACAGGATCGTATTTCCCTCTGACATATGTCTGTGTAATTTGGTTCTGAAACTCTTTCAGAAACCAATACTATATGAAAAGCAATTGGCTTTTCTAGTCAGTTTTCCCAGTCTAAAACTGACAAAAATGCTGTAATGAGTTAGAGAAATGTATCATCAAAAATAGACTTTTATGCAAAGTACTATGAAAACTGAATTATGGCTGGAATTATACTTGGAAAGGTCTATTTAGATGTCCCATCTGTGAAGACAGAAAATTATAACAGATGAAATGTTGATGGTGGTATAATTTGTGAATACCTATAATGATATTAGCTGTTGCTGGACAGATAAAACCACCAAGCCATACAACTCCTGTACAGTTCTTCTCAGATCCTAAGAATTGTAGCATATAGATTCTTACTCATGAGATTTTATGCAGTGTATCCCTGATTGTCTCTGACTCCTGAGGTTTTCCCAATTTCCCTGGGAATCATCTCTCTGTTATTCATCCATATGTACATACATACCCTACTTATTTTGTATTTAGGTCACATCAGCTATGCGCACACAGCAGCACCAAACAGGTCACCATATGTCCAAAAATTACACATATATTTGCCATGTATGTGCATCCTGAAATGCATTCCATTTACTACAGTGAGCATATACATTTGTTCAGAAAAATTGTAACCACAACTAGAATTTTGGCAACATATCAGCTACACAGTAAACTCAGTCTTTTGTAGAAACATCAGGGTTCCTGCATGAGTGCTCTGTAGTGCACATATACATACAAATTCCTCACAAATCTCAGGCAAATATGATAGTCTTGTGTTTTCTGAAGATTTTACTTTTTTGGCAGACAGCCAGGCTGAAAAGATTCTGCTGGAGCCCTATAAACCATATTTGGTAATATCTCACTTCCTAGCAAGCATATATAAAATTACATGAGAGAAGAAACAAGGATCTAATTCTCCCCCCTTTGACAAGAGCCCAGTGGAAAGAAAACCAGCAGTGTTCTCTGCCAATGTGGCTTGCTGCAGAAATGGCTGTGACCATGATTCCTGCCCTTCAGGCCCTGGCACATTTGCCCACAACCTGGCTCATTTGCTCAGGATGGGCATTGAGCTGGGACTTGGAACAGAAACAAAGTGTGATCAGTGAAGTTGTGTTGACTTTTTTTTTAGAAAGTGTTTGGTTTGAGCAAGTATAGCTAAAATAAATAGACTATAATAAGAAGAGAGTAATTTAGGCATGTTTCAGTAGCCAACTTGACTCCCATAATACTTTGTTACAGGCAATATTAAATACTTCACTTACATTAATGATACTGCAGTGTATCACAGTATACTGTTTTCTAACCTGAACTGTACCAGAATGCACTGTGTGGTAAAAAGGCAAAAGAAAATTAAGTAAGAAGAAATTACATACAGTGGTATGAAGAACAGCATTACAATTAAAATTTGGAGAGCAATATTCCAGCAAAAGTGCTATTCTTTTTATATTCCAAATATCGAGTAGCTACATCAGGACCTTGTAAGCAAAACTGAAGCATGTAAAAAACCTGTAATACAAACATGCAATATTTCAAAACAAATCACCTATGCAATTGCAGCATTTTTTATGATGTACAGTCATAAAAGGCTGAATGAACTCAAAGACAAACCAGTTAGAAAAAGTTGACTGAAAAACACATCTACAGCTCATTTGTAAGATACTTAGATGAGATTGCATCTCTTTTTCAGGGAAAGCCAGGGAGAGAATCTATATCTGTTATCCAGGTCTTTTTGAAATCCAGACAGATATTGCACACAGAATAAAATCAGTTTGCTTTCTTACAGGTGTCTTTTGGACGCAGCTGTTAATTTTCTTAATAGCTTTTGTGCTTTCCTTGTATTTTCCTATACTTGGCATGGTGGGCAACACCACAACAAACAGAAACATATGCACATTTACCAAAATCTAGAGCTCACAGTATACTTAATAGAACTTTTTAGACACTAATATGGAATACTTCCAGGCCACACTCCCTTTACAGCTATTAGAGAGGGTATTGAGACAGGAAATTACTTATTAACAACATTTTAATGTAGGCTGCCTTGTTCAGCAAAGCAAATTTTGTCTGGGAAGAAAGCTTTCCCCATCAGCTCTTAAAATGTTTCAGGTAATATTCTGCCTGATCAAAAGACTAACCAATTTCCTGCTGACCACATCCTTCTCTGCTCTGACAGTGAATGCCATGAAATAAAAGCCTGTAGGCACATGTTGAAGTAAAAATATTTTTAGATTTTTAATCCCCTGGCTGGATACAGCCATATTAAATATAGATTACTTTTCATGACTAGAGATAAAATGGAATGAAAGTAGGAAAATTGTCACTGAATAAAAAAGAAACGTGGCAATGAAGTATATCATGTAGTGTAGATAATACAGTACAGAGAAATCTAATGTGTAAGTTCATCATATGAGGCAGAACAATGAAGATAGTATTTCTGATGTATATAATTTAATAAATATATTCTTACTCTAATTCCATGCCTGAACCATTCCTGAATTTACAGGGTCTTATTTTAAAATGCCCTCTATACAAAATGAGATTCAAACCCTGCAACCGCCATTTACATAGTCATGTCTCAGGACATAGAGAAAATATAACAATTTTCCATTAAAAAAAATCTAAAACTCAGTGTACTTAGTACTCATTTGTTCTTAGCACACAAAACTTCAGTTGATTTTACTAGTCTTGCAAAACAGAACAGTCCCATTGTGACGAAGGATTCCAAATACAGCTTAGTATTATAAATAACATGACAAGCTGATCTTTCAAATAAGTTTTCATTGTACAGGTACAGTCAACAAGTTGAAGTTTTCCTGTTATAATTATAAATATGTTGACTTTCCATTGAAGTTTCAGGATATCTTCTTTTGTTATGGATAAGATTTATATTTTCTAGAAATACATCTGCCTTTAATACAGAAGTACCAACTGAGCAAACCAGCCAATCCTCTCTGTGTAGCTAACCACCCAAATGCCAAGAGTTCAGTGGGATGAAACTGTGCAGCTGCTGTGAGCAGTGAAATGACTGCTGGGAAGGACTTCTGTGACATTTGTCTGACTACCCATGGAACAGTTCAGCAGTAGATAGAGAGAAAAAACATTAAATACTATCTTTTAAACTATTACCCCCAATTTATCCAATTGATTGCAAGATTCATAAAACCAATCTTTTCTGTCTGGAGCAGAGTGCATATAGGATGGATTGGGAAAAATGGAGGTGTTCCAAAGAATCACTCATAACATTTGCGTTACCTTCAATGGGAGTAGCAAGGATTTCCTGTGAAAATGCTTCTTTGACTACTCCAGAATCCAAATTCCAAAAAAGCTGGAAGCTTCCTTTCACTTAAAAACTTAAATCCTTTTCTTAGTACATCTTAATGACATATATTAAAACCCAAGGGCAAAGAAAAAGGAAAATAACTCCCTGACCTTTGTGCACTTTTTTCTACTCCAGTTACATAAATCAGTCATTTACAACAGGAAAAAAGGAACACCTTCACTTCCAACACAGGAGGAATATTGACGTATCTGACTACACAGCCAGTGGGGTGGTAAAAGTCCTGCATTTTTTAAAAAAAAGTATTCTTTGATTTCCCCCCACTCCCCCAAAATAGTACCATTTTGTGTGTGATTTGTTCTGGTTAGGTTTGTTGGGTTTTTTTTCAGAACTAGCTCTTTTCTCAAAATGGCATGGCAGACATCTGAAACACGAATCAACTGAGAGACTGGAAAAGTTCTTAGTGGACACAGCTCTGGCTAGTTTTCACAGAATAAACACAGCCACTTAGCAGTGACTGAATGTAAGGGCTCTGCTCCAAAAATAATGAAGGACTCCAGTTTTGCCTATTGCATAGAAGGAAAAAACATTGGAGTTCAACATCTTTCTGCTGATGAAAAAGTGTTATTTGGATTGAAACTCCATATTAAAGTGTAATGTTCATTTTTGTAAAGTAAGAATCATTAAATAACACTGAAATATCTATTATTGCACAGTGTTTAAAACATTTTTAACTCATAGTTCTATTTCTGGATACTTCTTTGTCCCTGTTTGAAATTTTGAAATTGTTCACAGCTCAAAGAGGAAACTGAAGGCAGCCTTTAAATAATTGTCTCTGCAGATGAGAGATAACTAAATTTTGAAGATCTAAGGAGTCAAGAAGAGCACAGTAGCACACAAAGCCAGTTTGATTACAGAGGGTCAGACTAGCCTATGTTTCAGCAAGTGTTATACATTCTATTTTAAAAAAAACTTTAAACTTGTGGAAAATTCAATACATTACAGTATGTGGAATTGAGAGCATAAGCCTTCACCCCTGATATTGAATTGCCTTTGCAGAATTCCTCTCTCAAAATGTCTTCTATGAAGACTTCGTATTAGCTAAAACAGCATGTTCACAGAATTCTCCTCTTTTCATCACTCTTCCTAAGAAACAGGTGTCAGCAGACTGAAATTACTTCTGGTTCCAACGGTCCCTGCCCAGTTCTGAGCTCATGATCCATTCTCCAACTTCTGTTATTTTATTTATTTTCCTATTGGAAGATCATCTTCTACCAATGGCTGCCTGAAGGGAGGGTCATTTGAAAACCTCACCAGTTATGAGAGATGGAATTGTGCTCAAACCGGACATTGCTATAAACCAGCAGGAGTCATCAGACAGGCACCGGCTCATTCCAGAGCTGAATTTGATACTTTGTGTTTACATTAATTGTTTCACCATTTGAAACAAATGTTTATTTAAAGCTGATTGAGGTAAGAGCTGACACAGTGTGCCATTTATATCATCAGTGCCTTTGCCACTTCATCTCAGCAGGTTTTACTTTGAAGAAGCAAAAATAGCTTCATCAGACCCTGAAAGAAAATCTTAATGTTCTGGTTAATCAGCAGCAGTCTGTGAAGAAAACAGCAAAGTAATGAAATCTCCACTTCTGAATAATTGTACTGGGAAGCAGTGAGATTCCAGCATAAATTAATTCCTAGCATCCAGCTCAGTTTTCAGCTAGAATCAATCAGTCAAGTACTGAAACTAAATTCACAGCTCTTCACAGCACACCCTTTTTGGTAGGATGAAGAAAGATTAAAAAAATAAAATAAAATTAAGACACTAAATTATTTTTTTCCTACTCAGGAGATCCATTATTTGTACAACAGAATTCATTTACTGATGTTGAGAATTTTAATAACCTTATGTTCTCAATGTTCCAAATCCAAGTGATGGAAGGCACATTGAGGTATATGCCTCAGAATTCTAACTAAATGTGATTTACTACTGGAGAAATGTTAGCAACTCTATCCTAACACCCCCAATCTTCTCTTGTTTTACATCATGTGCAATCTTTGCTCAAAGTTCATAAAATAGTCAACCATAAATTTTGAAGAGAAGTCCACATTAACCATGCTTCTCAGACTGAATTTATCATCCTAACAACTTTTAAAAAGTATTTGAAAAAAAAACAGCTAAAGGGCTCTTTAAGATATATATATACCCTTAAACCTGGGGGCTTCACCACCTTGAGGTGACAGGGAAGAGAAGGAGCCAGGAAAAATTTTAGCCACAATAGTATTTTATGCAGTGTCAAGGATCCAGTCACAGAAAATGAAAATCGCATAAATAGAATGTAAGAGTAAGGTGTAAAAATTACATCCTAGGTTAGAATTGGGCTGTTATGGCTGAGCCAAATGTAGCTCTAAGATCATTCCATTTTAGCTAATCAGAATTTACAACTTGCTCCAATTTAAGTCTCTGAAGTGCCTGAAAACATCTTTTTGTAATTTTATTCCATCACTGCACGCATCTGTCTCAAAGAAAAAGTGTCCTTAAATCCATGAATACAACATATGCTACTCATTCCATTCCTTTGGGTACTTGACCAATCTTCCAGAGCCCAGTGAAATTTAAAAGCCATTAAAAAACAGCAGAAATTCTAGACCAATTAGAGAGCTGATAAAAGACAAAATTTCTGTGGAAAAATATCCTTCTTGTGACTGGAATTAGCTAGAAAATGTCTCCATTATTCTGCTGTGCTTCAAGGCAAATGCCTAAACCTTTAACATCCCTCAAAAGTTTTAGCAATTTAAAAACCTGGAATTCTGAGAAACTTTTCTGAGGAGGAAAAAAGTAATTTTTTTTTTACTAAGAAACCCATCATTAATTTAAACTCTAACTTGTGTAATCCCTAGAATCTAGCATTTTACAAAGTGGGATTTTTATCTGAAGACAGACTCACTGTATTTCATCTTCAGTCTACAATTTCATGGCTTCTGCTGAGGGCCTCATGACAAGGAAGTTGATCAGTTTTTGTGGTAAAGAACAGTTCACCCTAGAGATCAGTAATAATACCATATAATTTCAATATATATAACACCAACCACTGAAAAAGCATCCTGACAAAGGAGCATAAACTGTTCTGTGCTCAACAGGCCCATGTTTTCATCTAGGTGAGAAAGGAACTGAGAGTAAAAAGGTTTAAGTTTTCTAAAAATGTTATCAATACCAGGAACTGCATTCCTTAATATAATATGTCATTTTATATTAGAAAACAATATTATTTCAATTTTTGATCATTATGGAACTTCTCACTGTCTAGTAATCCCTGCATCACAAACAATTGATATTGTCTCCAATTATCAAATTACTGAACTAACTTTAGTAAAACAATACTAAGAAAAAAAGTAAAACTAGTTTAGTAAAACTAACAGTAAAACAAAGACTGTTGTAAAACTGTGTGTGCAATGCCGTAGAATTGACAACCTTTACTCCAGTCTCTTTTGTACTGAGTGAATTTTTTTAACTTATGGTGGTGGGAGAATTACCTACCTATCTTACCATAAGAAGAAAACATGCACAATCTTTTGCTCTCTGATATTTTTTTTTCACTTAGAGATTGTTTAAATGCTAAAAGATATTTTAGACTCTATTTCAGCAAATTACTGAGCTAATGCTACAAGAATTCCCTCGTTTGCTCTTTTTCCTTCACCTTCAACTAAAAGGGAAATAATTAATTAACCTGGGACCAAATCTGAAATGATCACATCAAAGATACATATCTGAGAATTAACAGTACAATAAACAGTTGTGTTTCCTAGAAAGATAACTGGAATGACTGTCAATAAATAAGCATCCTCTTAAGACTTCTGAAAAACAAACCAATTGGAAGCTCACCAATAAATGAATATTGCTGATAAAACAGAGCACAGGGCACATAAACCTAAATATGAAGGTTTTGCATCATTGCCACAAGAGACATATGCATAACCTTTCCTCTTCTTGTCTCAGTATTGAAAGTCCTGCTGTAAATGTTTCTAAACTACATCAAGTTAGAAGCTGACCAAGAATCAACTGAGAGTTTAATGTTGTAAAATGGAGTGTAGTTTTCTTATTTCTCATCACTCTCTGAAGGATGGTAATTCTTCTTTCCCCTTGATACAGAAGCTGAAAGCTTTCCATTCATTTGTTATGGTATCCCAGGAAATCAAGAGAGACAGAAATTACATTGTCATGACCACAGCTCTCACCATTTGCTTTCTGACTATAGTATCTCAGATTTCAGTTTTGTTTTTAATGCTTGCTAGTGACCCATATCAATGCAGTTTGAAGACAACATTATTATGTAAAAGTCACTACAGAGTCCAAATTAAAGACCTCATAATTGATCTGAATGATGGGTCTATCCATAGCAGAAGGCTTGAATTGCAAGGCTTGCTTCTCCTTAAACTAATGGTAGACTCCTCTGTGGTCTCAGTTTCACTCTTTATTGCTTAAATTAAAATATCAAAATACAGTAATTAGTAAAGATGTTTTGGACAACATTCATCTCTGCAATTACTCCTGCAACTTAAAAAAGTAAAAGTAAGCATTTTTTCTTTAAAAAATCACAGTGGAACCAGTGTTTTGCTGTGAGAAGAACTTATTGTTATTATATAGATATAATTTAATTATATCTATTAGAAATTTAAAAACAGAAAAATAAAGCTTAAGCAACAGCAAGAAATGAAAGATTTTAAACACTGTCTAGGTACCTGGCTGTACAGATGCAACAAACAAAAAATCCCAATTGGCTTAAACTAGTGGTTGTCTACTTTGTGGTCACTAGATATTAATTTCCATAGTTTTGGAAAACATTTAAACTTGTTTCTTTGTGACAAAACTCAACATAACTGCAAAGCTGATGAAAATTATCATGAGCAGAGGAAAAAGCAAGGTAGTAAAGCTACTTTTTGCATACTGCAATAAAATTGTATAAAGCAATGTAGAAATGTCTTCCTTGGCAGTAGTTAACCACAGGTCAGTTTGTTTCAAGCCAGATTTTGGGTGCAACTCAGCCACTGTAGTTGCTACTCAAACTCTATCCAACATCATTGTAAAAATGATTTTACAAGCAGAAATTATTCAATGTCCACTGAAACAGAACTTTGGCTCTTGTTCTTTAATCAATAATGGACCACATATCACAAGAAGAAAGATGTTGGTGTATCACAGCTGCTATAAGAACTAGCAAAATCCTGGGAATGAGCAAGGCTGGAAAACTGTAGCAGCCAGCCCTGTGATGCTGCCCCAACAGACAAGAACAAAAACTTCTTGCTGAAATACTTGGCATTATCAAAAAATATATAAACCACCTGAACAGACCAGCTCAGCAAGAAAGTGTCCACCTACCAAGGTTATCCATGACACTTGATTGATTTCTGTTATCCTCTAGGATTTAAAGAGCCTTACACCAACAATGCAGTATAACCCTTGAACATCTCCTCTATCCCAGTTACTTCAAGCCAGAGATGTTTTAGGGATTCTGAAGGAGAATTCCATTGTAATGTAGCTCAACAGCTGCCAGTATCTAGCCAGTCAAACAGACCTAACAGCAGGACCCAAGGAAAACCCCCTTCCCTGTTAACAGAACGCAAATGCGTAATCCCTGACATGGAAATGCACCCTCAATGTGACTAACCCATGGGCTCCTACATTTCTGCTCTCTCACTTTTGTAAGGGATATTTATTTATGCCCCCTTCCCTTCCACCAGCACAGACATGTGCAGTCAATAAGTCTGGGAGTGGAAAACCACATTTTCACCAAAGACCGATTTTCTGAAAAGCACAATCACAACACCACATATGCACCAGTGTCAGACCAGCAGCAGGTTGCAAATTTCTGATCACAGATGGCTGGGTTTGGCTTCAGTCTCCTAGGAGCTATAGCCTAAGTTCTTACTGGTTTGTGTATTTTATAGTCCACTTGTAAGTCAGTAAAACAGAAACCCATTTCTATGTAATGCTCTCCGTGGTTTTAAAATGTATTAGTGTATCTCACAGATTCTCTGGTAGGAGATCATTGATCCTGCCAGAGGGCGAAAAAAAAAAGAAATCTTTTAAAAGATCATGTTTACTACATTTGAAATTATATGCTACTGATTTGCTAAATGGAGAGATTAGGCAAAGTGCAACTAAGAAACACAACTGAGCTTTCTTTGGATACTGAATACTTTGTAACAGTCTACAGAAATTCTTTACAATTAACCTCAAGAAAACTGTTACTGCAGTTCATTTAATCAGAATTCTTGCTAGCACAATTTCTTGTCTACGCCTACTTACAGGGCAAGAAATCACTTACTACTGAGTCATTACAAAACCTCTCCTGGAAATTACTTTCACTGACAAAAACAAACAAAAGCCAAAATTCAATTCTGTATTGTTTAGTGTCCTCTCAAAAAGAGCCAGCACATAAAGATTAAAAACATTCATGTGAATGATGAAAGTAAGAATTTAATTTATGCCTTATTTTCAGCTTCTTGATAAACAAACCTTTCATTTGTTTGTCAAGGAAGATTTCATCCTTAGGTCAGTTCTTTGCTACTATATGTAATCCTCATGTCAGATACTGTACAGAATACACATTTGTCTTCTACCTATAAATTAATCAAGCTAAAAAATTGCAACAGTTTTTCATTCTCACATGAAGACACATGTGAATTCTAGTTGGTAAAACCAAAGAAATTAAAATATTCTTGTTATCTTCAGTGTTTTTTCCTGATTTCCATAATATAATGACAGAGATCAGAAAAAGCCCAAATGATGTAAAAAAGTTATTTTAATCTCATCCAAATCCATACTAATTATTCTAATACATTTATTTACAGAGTTCAGAAAAAAGAAATAGGAAGATGCATAGTGACTTTCCACTGGACTTTTATCTCTCTTTATGTTTTCTTAATCTATTCAGGGTGTCTGATGTAGCAACTGTTATTTTACATCTTTTAGTACTTAAATACAGTTTAACTGATATTTTGTACACAGAGGAGTAAGTTATCTACTTGAGCAAAGACTTCAAAATTAGTGCTTTCTGATGCTATTTTTACTCTACTGAGCAAGAAGCTAGAAAGACAAAAATTGTTATATTAGCTTGATTATGCCTATGATTAGCTCAGTCTTGTCTCCAGTGCTGGCCAATATCAGACAGTGATTGCAAAAGCATAGCAATTTTAAATCTTTGTAGGCAAACCAGGGAATTATTTTTTTAGGCTCCAGGCCTGCTGTAGAGGTGAAAGCTGTCTAATAATTCTTAAAACCCCACAACATTAATGCAGTAAAAATCATACTAAAGTGTACAAAAAGGCAAAATTCTATTCTGTAGTTAAAACTAGAAAAACTTGAAAACCAAACTTCCTATGTCAGCTTAGAAGTGTCTCTCTTCCAGAGGGCTCTAAAGTCCATTTCTCAACTGTTTAGTAATTCTGCTTCTAGATGCTAGGAGCAATATTTTACAGATCAGAAGATGGCCTGGGACCCTGCTGAAGGGAGGAGGTAAAATGCTCCATTGGATTTGTGGTAGAAGAGACTCCATAGCAGATTTAACAGGCCCTGCAAAACCCAGTCTGAATGAACACAGAAAGGTCACAGCTGCAAAATAAGCAAGAAGGTTTCAGAGAAATGATCATAGGAAATACATGGGAAAGGCAGTCCTTTCTAAACTGAAAAGTGAGGATGTAAAACAAAGTCTGAGGTTCTGGGCATGGTTTTGGTCCTCCTTAGGCTATAATCATGGTGATACAACAGCACCCAATTCTCACATCCATCCTATGTGAAAGATATCTACATTATTATCTTGGTGAAGTCAGAACTAGGAGCTTAAATAATGAACTTTTAAAGAATTGGTCTAAGTGCTAATTTCTGTGAAGACTTTAGACCTCAGACCTCAGGTCTCTTTTTCCATGATTATTCCCAGTTCCTGCATATGAATTTCACAAACCTAAGACTTCATTTTAAGACACCAGAGAAAATCCATTTATTTCAGTTTCCTACTTTAACTTATAGTAAGAACTAGGCTAGATTTCCCATTACATTGTATGAACTACATTTGGATATATTTAGCATGCTCTATAATTCAGTATTTCAGCTTGATAAAACAGACAGAAGACCCCAGAACTAGAGAAATATATTAGTTTGTTATACCAAATGAATTCAGTGTGCATATGAGCAAAGGGAGGGTAAAGAAAAACATGTCAAGGTGAACATCTTAATAATTTGTAAAGGTTTCTGGTTCTACAAATAATACAACCACTTATGTATTTGAAATTAGGTGTTTCTTGTGAATTCTTGTAGCAGCTGGTGAGATCCCTGCTGCAGGTCATGCATGACAGTACAAGAAGAGTAAACAAAACCAGGCATAGCTTGTCCCAGAGAAAGGAGATGGGAACGTTTTGCACAGAGATTGCATTTTAATTTGATTAAAACTTCAGCACTGCTCATGGCATTAAACCATTTAATTAATTTACTGGAAGATTAGTTTCAATGCTATGCCTTTTAATAGAAACTTTACCTGCAAGCCAAAGTTTCTGAAGTGAGCAAGACAACCAGCATACTTCAGATACCAAAGTAACTCTTATTTAACAAAGTGTGTACATAATTCTAAAACAATCCCATTAAGGTCTTGATTGACAGCAGGAACGCTCTGTTTTAGTCAGGGTAAAAAGAGGAGCTACTATCAAAAGTGAAGCTGGCAGAGTATTGTTTTTCCTATTCATCAGTGTTCTGACATGAAAAACAAATCCATTGCAGATCACAATGAAAGCAAGGCTTTATATGTGTTCATGGAAGTATGAGAGGAAACTCTTGTCTCAGTTATTCACTGTTAAATTCAGATCCAAATCCTTGGCTTAGGTAATTCAAACCTGCTGCTAACATCCAAGCTACTGCCCATCCAAGCTACTGCCCATCCATCCAGACAGCAGGTTCATCACTTCCCTATTGATGGGATTTTATACCTGAACAGATCAACAAAGAAACAAATACTAAGAGCTGCAGCCTGAAAGCAAACCATTTAGAGATGAGAGCTCAAATGCAAACCAGCAAGTTCAGGAAAGAGATTATATTTCTCAATGTGCTGTTGACAATGGCTGTAATTAATTTTTGGCTCACAGGTAGTAATTTTCAAAAAATAATGAGAATTTGTTGTGTTCCAGCACAGCTTCTGCACAGAGAAGCCGTGAAAATACACCATTGTCAAGATTCACACAGTAAGAAGGAATGAAAAGAAGGATACTTGGCAGAAAATTTCTCCAATTTGCAGGGCAAGCTATGTGTCTCCTTCAACTTCTCTTTGTTAATAAACACAGATAAAAGGACATGACAACTGTGCATGGCTCCTTTACATGAATGGAGAGCATATGAGAACATGCATGATTTTGAAACTTTCTGTCTGAAAAAATGTACAGAATATGAAGTCCTTATGCTTGCTAGCTCATTCTTAAGTACATTCCATACCCAATTATCTTAAAATAGAGTGAAAGAAAAAAATAAAACCATCACCAAACTTTAATGCTGTTCTCTACCTGTAACTAAGAAGTGTTTCCAGAGGACTCCAAGTGTATTTCAGCACTTTTTATTTTAGTCTCCTGACTGAAAATTTAATTTCTCTTGGTCCTCCTCTAGTATCAGTCTTAGCAGACAATGTCTAATGACAACATTCTGGTGTTTTAGTAACAATAAAAAGAACAGCTATCTTATTTTATGACCTGTGATTGGTTCAGCACCTCTTCTATATTACAGTTAGATTAAATAGTAAGTAAATATATTTCTTGGCAAGTTTTCATATCATGTGACAATGGATTATGCATAAATAAATCCAATAAAGGGTAACCAACTAAGGAAATATTCTTCCAATGCCTCAGTATACAGCTTTTGGCAATGGTGATTATTATCATGAGCAGTATAAAAAAAATAAAAAAATAAAAAAAATTTACCAGATTCAGAAAATAGAGAAATGGTTAACATTATACTGTGTTCCAGATGACTCACAAGAACCACTATCACTCTTTTGGATGGTAGCTTACCTCAGAAGAGCACAGCTCATATCAGAAGTAAGAGAGGATCAGGGATAAAGAATTTTTTTTTTTTTAACGAGGAAATAAATATGGAAATGAGAATTGATATTGTGTTGAGCTAGTTTAGGTTTGAAATGAAAGTCAGATATTTCAAAGTTATGATTCTCATAATTAGAAATTGCACTTCCCCTTCTCTGCCATGACACTGCAAAGCACCTGCTCATAGGAGCTTCACAGCAAACAGATGAGAATCTTCTGCTCCAAAACCAACCTGTGAATTCCTAAACCAGAAGACAATATTGTCTTTTATTTGCTGAACTTTGCTAGGATGCAGAGGAGACTGAAATATACTGTTTCAGTAAGAGCTGATAGGACTTAATCCAGTTGGAGTATTTACCCCACTGTGACCTTTTGTTTAGATGAGCTCTTGAGGGCCCAGACTTCTCTTCCTGGGTAAGTGAATACTGAGCATAAATGTGAAGTGTTCTAGAGAAAAACCTGTGAGTGTGTCTGGGGTTTGTACAAAGGTCTGTTTGTAGAATGGAAAGATTTCATGCTGCCTTTCTTTGCTCTGAACTTATGCTTTGTTCAGCACTGAGGAAGTGACCTGGAAAGAATGAACTTGCAAGATGTGGGAAATAAAGTTTTAAAAATGCAAAGCACATAGCATTAGCAAAAGCAATCTGCCAGGTGGTAAATAAGCTTAATGAAGAAATCATATATATCTTGAAAAAAATCTTCTGGACACAATGTACAAAAATAAACAATGAATATTGCAGCAGTCGATCCACCTCTTTTGGCTAACACTGAGTCTGCTCACATTAAGAACAAACTTTTAAAATAAATTCTACACTAAAAATTTTAAAGCCCTGTTATATGAGCTAATGCTTTTTTCAGTTCTCATTCCCTCTCCCAGGAGAAATTTTCTTCATACTGTATTCAACAAATATGCATAAGCATGATCAAATGGGTATATTTTATTTATTTCTGCATAAGTTGCAGAATTCCCTTGCTTACTTGGGCACTCTAAGCATTTGAAAATGAAAGATATTTCACTCATTTCTGTCACCAAAATAGGTGACAGAACCTTTGACACCAATGATCTAGGAGGATGAACAACGTAAATTAGGCAAGCCTGCTGCAATAAATTGACAAATTGCTTTTACAAAACTGCTCAGTCCCAAATGGTATATAGTAATTAGCAGAAGAGGTTCTTAGCACCTCATCAACATGAGGAAATTCAGCACTTTGGATGTCAATGCCCATGGCAGGGGGATTGGACTAGATGACCCTTAAATGTCCCTTTCGACCCCAACTATCCTATGAGTAAACACTTCTAAAACTGAAGTATTGTGTAATAAAATATCTGCATTTTAAGTTTAGAACTTGACTATTGGAAAGCTTGCTTTTAGCAGGAAATATTCAATAGCAATGGTGATTAAATAGCTTAACATTTCTGGCACTTCTACTGTCATATCTCTTGAACTGTTAACTTGCTACTTTTCTAGAGTGCACATCTTTATGGAAGCCATTAGTGAAGGATGGGGAAAGACTTTCCTTGGAGGAAATTGCACCCCATTCCACTTTCCCCTCACCCCCTTCAGCCCCTCAATTCAATTCTTGATTCCAATTTCAGTGAAGATACGATTTTAAAAATTAAAAACTAGTTGAGGAGGAGAAATGAAGAGTTATTTAAATGGCTTTAAACAAAACCACATTTCCGTTCATTCTCAATTTCACATCTAAATGGCTTGTGGCAAATGCTCAGCATAGATAAAAGTTCATAATCCTTTTAATAACAATTTGCCTGCTGTTCAAATCCATTTTATGTTTTGGTTAACTGAAGATATTTTGGAAAGTATCATAAAATCATAAGAAACCAATTACATTGTTTTGTTGGTACAATCCATTTTTTATATCACAGGGTGTGAAACTGCTAAAATGCTAAAACTGGAAATTCAAGGATGAAGTCACACAGAAAAAGAACTCTGAGAAATAAATTAGGGTGTTCAGCGTCATTTTCATATTTTTTAGTTAGCTTTGGAGAAAGGAGGTATTTTCCACAGAAATCCAATCTGCAGCAAGTCTTCATCCTTCAGTTAGCATCCAGTCTGAACAGAGTTCTGAAGGTGAGATGATCTTGTACCTATTGTACAGTTTGAGGTAGTTCTGCAGCTACCAGTGAGCACTTTCAAAAAATGCACTCAAGTGCCTGCAGGAGATAAAAGCAAGGAGCTTGGCAGTCTATCACTTGAAAAACAAATCTCTCTGATAGTAGAAGCCAAAAATGTTTCACTGGAGGAGAATACTCTGTCATATCAGAAAAAATGTTAACATCTTCAAATTCTGAGTCGGCAAGTCACTGGATTTTCACTAAATTCATGTGTTCAGGTTCATTCTCCCTTCTAATTCACTTGTTGAATTGTCCTTAGAGGAATTAAGGATTTAACCAATCAGTAAGTTTTTATAACCAATTACCTAGTGGGAATATCTTTAATCAAAAAAATGTAGAACATATAGCTTTAAATGCTAAAATCTTTCTTTCAAACCCAGAAAGAATTACACAATAGAGGCAATTAGCAAGATCACCCCAAGTAGCCACAAACATCTCCAAGTGCTTGTTTGTGGATTTTTTTGTTTGGTTTTTTGTTTGTTGGAATTTTTTTCCATCAAGAAAATTAGAAGGAAATAGAGAAGCTGTTAGCTTTTCTAGACTTTTCTCTGATCTTTTAATATGTTTTATTACACAATGTGTTCATTTTGTCTCATCTCTCTAATATTTTTTTCTCAGAGGTTTCTGTTTTAGCAGACAATGAATTTGTTTCATAAAGCTCATTAAACTTTTTCCTAACTTTTTATTACTGTAATTTTTTCACCAGATAGGCAGTATATGCCTTCAGTATGGTCTAATACTTAATGAATCTTGTTTTAATCAATTTAATTATTTCCCTCCTCCCTGTACTACTTAGTGATCTATATTCAGATCAAATATTCTTGAAATAATCTATTAACCAATGTTAACCTGAGAATCAAAGTCAATTTTTTTACTAGAACCTAATAAGGCAAACTGTTTATGGCAATTATTCAATATTAAACTAATCTGAATGACAAAGCATTCTGAAATTTCCCAACTTGGATGTCCAAATGTAGGAAGCTTGATCTATGCTTAGGAATCTAAATTAATGGTCTGGGTTTTCAAATATGCTATTTTTTTCCCTCTAATAAGGCCTAAATAATTAAATCTGGCACAAAATTAGTATTTTTGAAGGATTATGAAAGGGGTAAATACTTGGTTTTCATTTCACAAATAATTTGCAAAAAGAATAATGATATTTTAATGTTTTTATACAAAAAAGTAATATGATAAGTGGCTTTCTACTCCAACATAAATAAAACATTAAACAAAACAGTAAAACCATCCATAACATCAATGGAGTTGTCTTCTAAAAACCAAAACATCCAATTCAAATGAATAATGAAAGGCTTCAGCACAGTTTTTACACTTACAGTATTTACTTATAGATCATCTAATTTCCTCCTAAGGCTAATGTAGAAACTGGAAGCTGCTACCATACACAATCAATAATCCTCTTAGAAGCTTAGTGTGAGATACAGGAGACATTGCCAAAAGTAGTCAGCCAGAAATTAAATTCATTTCCAGTTTTGTTGCTGTTGCTGTCGTTTTAAGGAAAAAGCAACTCTAACAATTCCCAGCATCTCTCATTTTGCTTACTGAATTTTCCTTGCAAAGGATGATGTTCAAATCTTCTAAAGCTTTGTCTGACTGGTTGGACCTTATTAACACTATTTGAACTTGGAGAAAAAGCAACAAAACATTTTGTAGTTCATGATTTCTGTGAAACATTGGTTACAATGCAGAGGGCAAATTCAGCTTGTCAGTCTTTACCGCTATTAAACATGCCTTGGGCCCTGAAGAAGGTCCAGTCACTTTGTGGGGGATGAAATTATCTGCTTGCATTAGAAAGCGGAATTCCAATAAAAGATCACATCTGATGAAAGGCACATACGTTCTTCCTAGGGACAGCAGGAAGCAGAACCAAGTAGACTCAAATATACAAGATGTTGCACATATTAACTCATGCTGTTCTCTGACAACATCAAATACCCCAATGATCTGTGTGAATCGGCCTCTTGCACACTGAGGGATAGAACCCATTTCAGGCCAACATGAAAAACATCCAGTTATGTAAAGTAGCTTAACTGAACCTCTGAATTTAACTATAGAGTCCAGCAGTATTTTCCAGTTTGTGTTCCTGAAGTCTAGATAGCTGCTCTTCTAGAAGGGATCCAGTCTGACTCATTAAAAGGATAACATTTTCAGAGAATGATCAGAATGGCCCACCACTAAATAGCTGCATCAGGCACTCCCAAGTAAAAAAGCATTCAAAAGAATTCAAAAGAATTATCCACTTCCTCTACAGTCACTTAAATTTCTAAGTTATTAAAATATACCTTTCAAGTGTTGAGTGAGAGATCTGTAGGCACATTTAAGTTTCCCTACCACTGGGCCATCCAGAAAAATAAATATTAAGCATGATTTGGAGAGTTTCCAAGGCAAATATAAGAACAAATTCTTAGCTTCACTGACAAATTATTGCTTTAATGTTATTTTGTTCAAGCTTAGAACAGAAGCTCTGAAACCCCTTGTCTCCACAAAAGAAATTCAGACACTAAAAGTGAAGGGAAATAATCAATACAATGTGAGATGTAAGGAGAAGGCAGTCTATTATTCTGAAATGTCTATAATCCTCAAAACTTGGCAATGCTATGCAAGGGGAGAGAACAGCTAAAAATCAAGTTAGGAGATTGCATCTACTACTTGGTATTAATTTTAATTCTGATTAAATTGCAAAACCCAAAATCAAGAAATGACAAGCATTTAAAAAAAATCAGCATAAACTTTTAAACACTCTAAGTACAAAGGACTAATCAGAAAAATCCTTAAATTTAGTAACTGAGATGTAAGAGTATTTGGGGCACTGCGCTGACTCTAGTTTGCTTTTGGTTTTTAAATCATGGTTCCCCTTTACTGGAGACTTTTCTATGTTACATAAATCCAGTAATGAAGGAATGTGTCTGGATTCCCAAGGATGAACAATGAACAAGAAGGAATACAGATGAGTGTACAGCTCTGAACAACATGATTTAAAGTCAGAGACGTTTTTATTTGCAGAGAGAAACCAGGTCTGTAGTGTCTATTACATGTCATTAAAACTGTTCACAGGACAAGAGCTTGAGATGCCCTGATGTTTCTGGTTATTAGGATAAGACTAAAAGCAATCATCATCTTCTATTGCTCACTTGGAAGCTACAATTATCCTGGCCAGTAGGACTTTAAAAAGGATACCCATTCTCCCAGAAATCTGAAGCATAGTCTACTAGTCTGGATAATTAAATTATCTGCTTTAATTGCAGATCTGACCATAATTATTCAATTTGCTGAGCAACAAAAAGATCTGAAGCTGGAAATAAACATTTGGCTCCTACTTTTCTGTCTTTTGTACATTCTACCTAGGAACATAAGAATGGATTGTGAGCCTTCAATCCAAGATTACGTGTTTTTCTGTGTGATTCTCTAATTTTAATCCTTCACTTTTACATTTTTTCTTCCACTAGAATCTTTCTAGATCTCAAGATATTTGTCAGATGGGATTTAAAATGAGATTTCTTTCTTAGACTTCTAATGAACAAAAAAGAGAAATACAGGTCAAGAGAGAGAAGAAAAAAATTCAGTCTGCTTTTCAATCCTGATGAGGTAAAAACAACCTACCTACAAACTTCAGAACATCTTGTTCCCTGAAGATATCCAGATACTGGATAAATCATTCACTCTCATTACCTTATAAGAGGTAGAAAAACCTCTTATGATTTTGAACTCAATAAATTTTTTTGGCAACAGATATCTGATGATAGCTAACTAAGTTAAGTGTAATACTGCTATCCTGAATTTAAACTCTGAGAGCTGAGAGAAATATTGAGAGAAAAAAATTAAAGCAACAAGAAGTTGCTTTAATTATGCTGTTTTTAACTCTCAACATTTTCTAAATGCAATCTGCTCTATGCAGTTGATTTGACTACAATTTATATTAATGAAACATTTCAATAGCATACTGCTTTGCAATAAAAAGCTTGTATCTACAAGCACAACACTGATTAAAATGAAGGTTTTGGTGGTGGTCTGAAGAAAGCTTTGTTGGGTTGTACTCAGTAACTGAGAGGGGTTGTGGTGCTTTTTTTCTCCCTACATGGAAATAGAAATAACCTGTCATGGTTAAAAATGATCTCAGATTAAAACTATTGCACTTTTTTTCCCTGTTAGGGGAAGATAATTCTCACCCATACCTGTAAAAAATTTCATCCATAAGTTATAGGCAGCCTCAAGCTAGTTCATGTACATAAATAGCAAAAGAGAATACTCACTGTCAGCTACTGGATGTCTTCATGTCTTAATCTATGGTAACTTGTCTTCTGGTTGTGTGGTCCAAAAGGTGATTTAAAATAAATTTTGTAAGGCTGCAATAGTGGTTTTATACACTGCAGGCATTCAGGTCTTGAAGGTAAGCTGACTTAGAAGTAATTGCTACTCTCTTGTCAAACAAATCCAAGTAATTTTGAAAGCTGGGGTTTATGGGCATTATTCTGATTGTATTTAGGAAGATGAGTGAAATAATTTTCTTTTTAAGGATTCAGTGTTTAATTAGCGCACTTGTTTTACTAAACTCAGTTATAGGGACATGATATGTTTGCCTGACTTTTGGAAACTGACACTGGAAATGCTACTCGGCCAAAGAAGATAAACTAAAAGTGGTGCTTTTGGGGGACCATGTCAGTAAAATATTTTTCATTGTCACTACAAGACAAGTAGTGAAAAACCTACATCACTTTACTCTCTGGATCAACTTTTACCTTCTACTACCTTCAGATACAGTTTAGTCATTATGAGATCCCTTATCCTTCCTCGGTGACAGCAGAACAGTCAATATAATCCATTCTCTTTTTTTACACAAAGCACAGCTGCCTTATGATGAACAAGACATAGAATTTTTCCCAGTAGAAAAAATATTCCTGCTTCAAGTTTCTGGCTGCTCCTGTAGACTTCACAGTGAGTGTGCCAGAAGCCACAGCACAAAGTTAGACTGGAAAAATTAATTTCCCACTGTGGCTACTAATAAATAGAAGTATGCAATTAAATCATACCATAACTAAAAAAGGTCTCTTCATAGCAGTAACAGACCAAAATTTGCTGGCAATAATTCCAATACCTACCCTATTGCCTTACTGCTCACTCTACCTTGCTTACTCTGCTTTTTTTATTCTCTGCTTTTATTCCTTTACCTGACTTGCTTTCCAACAATTCAGCTCAGTTAGAGATACTGCATTTTGCTCCATTTCATTTCTGCAAACACGACACTGTTGTCACCTTCTGTGAAGCCACTTGATCACCTTCTTGGATTCTCCAGATCTCGCAGAACTATGGCAAAAGATTGGACTGTCTAGTTAAAGTCTTTTAGCATTATTGTCTGACAGTTCCCTGTCATAATTATGAAGTCTTGCACATTTACAACTATTTCACACTTTTTTTCCCTCCTTGTTTGTTAACTGATGCTATAAACTGCTTTCTCAGTTCAGTCTATTCTGTCTGTGCATTTGACATCTACACTTCAGCAGTGATAAACAAACCATTACAACTCCATACATAGAATACTGTGCCACGATGTCTCTTACTGATGAAACTGAACCTCCAGTGGCAGAATCAAGAAAGACTTATGCAAGACACATCAAACCAGTTTGAAGTACTCTCCATGTGAATGGAAAGGTCTAAAAACAATTTCAAAGCCCTATTTAGACCGTCACTACTTAAGGCCTGATTCAAGGCTGTATCTATGATTTTTTTTAACAGTTGTACTTTTGAGCAAAATACCTTGAATTTCTTCTTTTCTTTATCCTTTAAATTTTATGTTAACTATTACTGTATATGGCTGTGCCATTTATTTTAGCTATACCATTTGGCACAATCTCAGCTTTTCTATTCTGTTAACAATTTAAGAGAAATTATTCTTACTTTATTCTGTCAGTTTATTTCTTTGCAAGGCAAAGAAAATGTTGACCCTGTTTGGGTATAATTTACTGAGGATGTGAAAATGGAGGTAGTGAGGGTGAATCATCACATCTGCTGTTCTTTCATTTAATAAGAACAAACCTTTGAAAGCATAATTGGGCAGTCCTTAGACAGAATGATCAGTGATCCTTCAGTATGTCTAATTAAATGTTTACTAAGCCCATCAATAAGAATTTGGATGTACAAAACCTAAAAAGAAGAAACACATTGTGGTATCTGTTGAAAATAACAGTAATTTTTTCTTGCTTTCCTTCATAAGATAGATGACCTACTGAGATAAATGCAGGAATTTCATTGAAATCGGGAAGAAATTTAATCTTCTATCTGGGTTTCCCTGTATCTATTTTATGTGTGCAGGAAAATAGGAGGCACAGTCTCCAGGGTAAGCAGATTGGTTGCTGCTGACAACAGCACACTACAGCTGCTGTTAGCAGAAATCAGGATCCATGAATCCAGTGATTCAGCTGTACTTGAATGCCTGATATGGCTCCTCATGTAAGATCTCAAAGAACTTTTTATATTTGATTTGATAAAGAGATTCAAATTTTACTTCCATCTGAAATCAAGTCTAAGTGTAAAAACCTTAACCTAGCCAGAACTTATTGCAGATTTGAAGGTAGTTCTCAGGAATTTCTATGAGAGCTTGGAAGCAAAGCAATGTTTGTTCTTCTATTTTGGTGCCCAGAAAGTTACAGTTCAGAACTGGGGGCATGAAAGAAGAAAGTAGGAATGACGTGAGCTTTTGATTAAGTTAATATATATTAAAGTAATCTGTATTAAATTGTTTCAGTCACTAAATCCTTTAATTAAAGATAATTTGAACAGTGTTATGGTTTGAACTAATATATTTAGATTATTCACAATTATTTCAAAAGTATTTTTAATTTGTCTATATTTCTATTTTCTTCTTTGCAAAGAACATGGTTCGTAGTTTAGCAGGACCCTTTCAGCTAACAAAAGAACAAACTTGGCTTCATTAAGATTAATGGGGTGAGGAGAAGAAGAGCAAGGAACAAGGAGTAGTGGTGGCTCTCCTCCACATTAGCACTAAAAGGTTTGCTTACTTGTGGTCTTGTAATTTGGGAGTGAGTGCCCTATAGCTGCCTATACTCCTGAAGGTTTTCCTCAGGCCTCGTGTTTGCTTCAGCCAGGCTCTGGCAAGGCAGGGCAGGTTTCCTGCTGGTCTCAGGCAGCCTTCTGGAAAGGGAGCCCCAGTTGCACACTAAAGCCCCAGCCTTGAGGAAGTACATTCCACTGTACTTCCTTCACATTACACGAATGTGAAGGAGATGCCGAATGGAAGAAATTGTTTTCCGTAATTTGTTCTTTATTGTATCAAACCCATATCTTGAATAATCTCAAGAGTCATTATTCAAAGTGAAGCATTTGCCATATCTTCATAAATACTTTCCACATCTAAAAATGTGTTTCAGTCAAACAAAAGTTGGAATAAAGTAAAAGCTGTTTTAAACTTATCTACTATACTTTGCTACAGCTTTCTAATGCTGAAAAGTTCAGCAAGGTAGGGAACAGAATACATAATTCTGATCTGAGTGAGTCTTGTGGAAACACTGGGGAAGGTACTTCAGGAAGCAATTTAGCAGTCAGCATGTAGCAAAGATGAGAATAATTATCAAACAGCTGTATATATTCCAAAGACTTATGCTATGATCAAGTTAGCATGCTGGTGGCATAGCATGTCATATCATATCAGGCATCCATTACAACAAATCTGGTAGTACTTTAAATCCATGTACCACTATGCAAAATGTAACATCAGTATCAACTTCTCAGCCTTTCAGGATGGCTGCAGAAGAGATCTTGCTCACTAGAGTGTGACTGTGTGATCCTGTTGTTCCCTGGGAAACCTATTACCTTTAAGAACTATCCAAAAAAGCATCCAAAAGTGGGCAAGTAATCATTATAATATCTACCCATTGAATAAAAAGAAGCAGTAAACCTAACTCCTGAATCACTGGATTAGAATAAACCACATAGGGATGAAGACAACCCAAAGGGAGGTTTTGCTAACACAGTATAAATAAAACATACTGCTCAGTTTATTTGGCTGTCCCAGATTTCTGTCATACTTTTTGAAAGCTGGCAGTACAGTTGCAAAAACCTTCTCCTAGATGAGGGCAATGCTTGGAAAACAGGATTTCAAAGCATCAAAAGCAGAGACCTTCATGCAGTTTGACCATACTGGAACCTTCACAAAAGCCTTCAGCATCTTTCAAGGCCACATAATTCAGAGTGAGATGGGAGCCCAAACTTCTAAATTTACTTGTTTACTATTTTTTTTTTTAAATAATACTTAATTTTTCTCATTATTATTGTACTCATTAGCAAAGGAGTAAATGAATTTCTAATTTAAAACTACATTAAATGATGACTTTTGATGAGCATGTAAAGAGGAAATGCTTGGGAATACTGTACCATTTCATTTTTAAATTAACTAATAACACATCCTACTTCAGAAAATACTTCATAACTACATGAAAAGTCCTGTATAAACACAGATAACAGAGATGCCTTTCTAAAAGCCATTTACAATTGGATTACAGGCTTTTTTTGCTACATTTTCTGCAGTATTTTGCTTTTGATGAGGCAGAGTCCTGACTCTGTTTAGCTTCTCTAAACAGCTAAACACGTATTATACAACATACAACCAGTATCTTCTATCTTCTGAATCTTAGTAGGAGGAAGGGAGGCAGCACAGCTTTCAGGATTCTCTCAAATACCCTAAGAACTATACTACCACTTTTTTTCCTCCCAAAAAAAGCCCCCAAAAAAGGACAGTCAAACGTTATGGAAATGCTCTCCATATTAAACCAGAAGAGCCAGAAAGACAATTGCTGGGAGCAGTAAGGCAAGTGTTCAAAATCAGGTTGATGTGACTTGCATCAGTTCTGATGTTATTAGAGGTTCTCCAGTCTGAACAGAAATGTAGTACTTCTTAGATTCAGCGACTTGGCTCTTGGTATGCTTTTTCTTTTTCTTTCTTTTTTTTTTTTTTTTTTTTTTCAGGTTCAGATATATAATTAATTTCCAAGTTAGCATACATTCAATTTGTCTTG
>NC_031780.1:8470076-8564250 GCF_001522545.3 Parus major | reverse complement strand
CCTGGTGGTTCTGGGTGGCCAGAGGCCCTGGTGGTGCTGTGGCCAGAGGTCCTGGTGGTTCTGGGTGGCCAGAGGCCCTGGTGGTGCTGGGTGGCCAGAGGTCCTGGTGGTTCTGGGTGGCCAGAGGTCCTGGTGGTGCTGGGTGGCCGGTGCTGCCGCTCACCGTGTGCCTCTGCAGGTGTACGAGAGTGGCAGCAACGTGGACCAGTTCGTGACCCGCTTCCTGCTGAAGGAGACAGCAAACCAGACCCAGTCCCTGCTGAGCTCTGTGGAGAGTGCTGTGGATGCCATCGATGAGCAAACCAACCCCAACAGGTCAGCAGCATTCCTGCCCTCCTCCGGTGCAGGAGGGTGGGGGGGGAGGAGGAGGGCAGGAGGAAGAGGATGCTTTTGTGGGGTGAGGGAAACGCAGCAGACATTGCAGGAGCAAAGGGGAGCTGGGAGAGTGGCTGCCCTTCCCTTTGCCTCCCTTCCCGGCTTCCTGAACTCCAGGGGCTTTTCTCCTCCACTCTCTCCTTCCTTGTCCCTTCCTCTCCTGCGGTGTCTGAGGTCCCCCTTAACAGGAGTGTTGTGTGTGGGGATGCAAACCTGGGCCAGCACCCTTGCACCAGTTGGGCAGTGCTGACTGCACGGGGCTGCCTCTCTGAGCAAACCCAGCAGTCCCACCCAGGACAAAACACAGGAGGAGACCACTTCAAGATTTCCCAGGTGCTGCCAGGGCTGAGCTATAAGGAGTTCCCAGCAGCAAAGTAAAGCCTCAGCACAGCCCCCTCAGTGTCAGTGCCACACAGCTCCCCGGAGTGCCACTGTCACTGCTCTAACCAGGACAGGCTGCCATGGAAACCCGTCTGTTTGTCAGATGTTCATGGAACGAACCCTTTCCTGCTGTTCCTTCAAAGCAGGAGGCCTCAGGATGCTTGCATGGGGATGTTTTGGCTTCCCCCAAGCCATGGGCAGGCAGAGGGGCACATGGAGAGTGAAAATCCCAGCTCCCTCCTAAAACAGATTCTGTGGAACACACCTGGGCACCATCCCATCAGCTTTTCTAGCAGGAATGCTGTGGGTTTCATCATCTCACATCTTTTTCTTCTCTTTGTTTTGTGGCAAACCTTGAATAAAAAGAGGTAGGAGCTCCAGCAAAACAATGAAGAGGAAACAAACCCAACATCAGGCAGAACAATTAGAGCCCATGAAAGACTTTGCTGGCTTTAATTTGCTCGTGTGTGAGCCCAGATCATAATGGGGAGCATTGTAGTTGCTTTCTCATGAAGATAATAGCTATAAAGAAAAATGAATCCCACAAAAAATTATCTCCTGCATCCGCATGAAGACAAAGGGGTGGCCTAAAAAGCACAAAAATAAAGGGCTGTAGAACAAAGTGCGAAGGCAGAAGTCCAAGATGGAGACACCTCATTAAATTGTGGTATAAATAAATCTGTCTGGTTTTGCCTAATTTCCTGTCTATTGACAGGGGATTGTCCAGGACCAGCAGTGGTATAATTGCACAGCCTGTAGCAAAGGGATGCTCCTGCAATCTTTATTGTTGTTCTTGCTTCCTTATCTTGGAGATGTTCTCTGGGACCAGATCCTCACATCGTGTTCCTGTCTATATGGTGGAGCCCACACTGGCTGATTTTCAGGCTAGCTGGGCAAAGAGAACACAGCAATTGTGCTTTGGAGGAGCCAGGTGCCAGGGGAGGGACAGGAGGACAGGGAGATGCTGGCTGCTGTGGTGCCCACTGGCTCCAGAGCACTCAGCATGTTGTCCCCAGCTGGGAGCTGCTTGACTAACAAGAGGTGCCAAGAGGAGCCAGGGCTCCCAGGCACCTCTGTCAAGAGTCAGCTGGCACAGAGCTGCTCTTGCTGGAAGGAAACACTGGAAATCCTTTGAGCTGCTCAGCCTCTCCCTCTGTGGCGCAGGCTGCCTGTTGGTGGAGAAGAAAGGAGAGGGTTGTTCTTCCCCAGACCCATTCCCATCTCACACACAGGGGTGGCAGCTGCAAGCCCTTGTGACAATGGTAGGTCTTGGCATTCTCTCTGGTTTGCAAATAAATGAGGTCCTGGGAGGACCACTGAGGATCTGGTGCTGGGTGGTGATTATGGATGCTCCATCTTTGGAAGTGTTTCCAGACACTTTTTTGGATCTTTGAGCAACCTCCAGGCCAGATGGGCTTTGTAGACCCAGACAAAGAAAGCAGGTTGGAGGAAAAGCTACAGTGGATATGTTTCCATTCTCCAGAAGAACTGCAGCTGCTGTCTGTTAGGGGGATACACAGCCTCTGCTCATGGGCAGCCATTTGGGCATGGGCAGCCTGGATGACAGCAGCTTCTCCTGTCTGAAAGTCACCATAACCACAGCACTGCAAAACCAGCCCCAGTAAGGTGCAGCTGGCTGGGCACAGCTTCAGGGGCCTGAATGCTCCATGTTTCAGTGTCTGTCTAGGATAGAAAAAGTCCCTGAAGGCTGCTGGTGGTGCCAGGAAGGCTGTGCTGTTTCACAAGCAGGAAAGAAAAGTGATGGCTGTTGGGAGCAGCCCATTGACATTCCTCTGTTTCTGACCTGTTCCCCACACTGGCTGATGCCAAAGGATGGTGCAGGAGGGAAGCCTGCACTGCCTGGCCACAGTGTGGGCACTGCAGCTCCCCAAGGGGTCTGGCATCATTGGCAGAGCCACCAGAAATGATGTTCCAGCGCTGGCTCCCCAGGGCTGGCTCATGCCACTCTGTGCCTGCCCAGCTCTGCTGTCCTGAGCCCTGTGTGCTCTCTGGTTGCAGGCACTACCCCAGCAAGGATGGTCACGGCCTGAGTGACACCTGGTATGACAACCCCGTGCCCAGCTACTCTCCCACCACCTGGATGGTCCCCAGGGAGCAAGGAAAGAGCTTCCAAACTGGTAAGTGCTGGCTGCCTGGGGTGGCTTGGAGCACTCCAGTCCCAGCAGCAGCACAGGGCTCTCAGGGGGTGCCTGCAGGTGCCCCTCACTCCATCACTGTCTCCTGGCTCTGTGCAGGTTCCCCCGACACCAAGGCAGAGGGGCTGGAGGGGCAGATCAACAGGCTGGCCAAGCTGATTGGCAAGCTGGAGGACAAGGTAAGGGCCAGCATTCCCTGTGTGGGGCTGTCCTGCCATCCCAGGGACAATTCAGGGACCTTGTCCCAGCTGTTTTGAGGCAGGGGTGAGGACATGGTGTTGGGGATGTTTGCTCTAATGGGAGCACAGGGAGTTTTGGTGAAGGGTCCTGACCGGACGTGCAAGCGGATCTTGGAGCCCATTCCCTGTAGAGAAGGGGGCAGAGTCATTGCAAATGCTGGGGACTGAAACCCACCAAACAGGGTTTCACACAGCCTCAGCCAATCCACCACCTCCTCTGCTGCTTATTCCTTTTTCCCAGACCCTCTGGTTTGACCTGCACCAGCGGCTGTCGGACAGCGAGAGCACGGCTTGCACGGTGAGTGTGCCCGACCACCACCCCTGGGTGCTGGGGTGCCCCTGCAGCACAGAGCCACACCTGGGTGGTCACTGTGTTTCTGTGGGTCTCACCTGCTGTGTTTGGGGGCTCGGCAGTACCTGCTCCTGGTGCGGAATGAGATGACGGTGTCACACAAGCACCTGGGCGAGTTCTGCAGCTCCCTGAAGCAGTACCTGAAGAGTGTGGCCGGCGAGCGGGACTGCTTCCAGTGGGTACCATCAGCAGCTGCATGTCGGGAGCTGGGGAGATGGGGGGTTTGGCGTGGGCTGCAGTGAGGACCAAGTGAAGGACTGATGCAAAACAGCCAGGATTTGGGATGCAGTCATGGTCAGCCACCAACACTGCTTTTGCATGGAGTGCTGGTAGCTAGCCCTACCTGGGCTGCTGGGGATGGGTCCCCCCTCATTAGCCCACCCTAGGGCACACCTGTGGCTGCAGAGGGGGGAGGGATGCCTCACGATGGGGGCTCACCACCTCTCCCTGTTTCTGCCAGTGTCACCGCAGTGAAACTGCCTGATGGGGTCACCTTCATCGTCTACGAGTTCTGGGAGACTGAGGAGGACTGGAAGAGGTAGGAGAGGGGATGAAAAAGCCCATTTTGGGATGCTTGGGTGTGGAGGGTTGATAGAGCAAGCTCTGTCCCCTGTATGATAGCAGCACTGAGGAGCTGTCTGACTGTCCTAGTGCTGCCCCTGTAACAGGACAGGGTGTTGGGGTGGGTCTCTCTACACCTCCCACCTGGGAGTGGCTTTGGATGTGGTGATGGATCAGTGTCCTGAACCAAGGCAGGGTGCTCTGCACGAGGGGAAGTGAGCAGGATTGCTGGTACCCAGCCCTGCCAGAGCCCGTGGTGCTGTGAGGGGCTGGGATGGTGCTTCTGGGGAGGGCTGGGTGTCACCCACTCTCTCCCACCCGGGTGCAGGCACCTGCAGAGTGCCACCTGCAAGGGCTTCCAGCACGTCAAGGTGGACACGCTCAGCCAGCCTGAGGCCATCTCCAGTGTGGCCGTGCCAGGTAGGAGGGTGGCCACCCCAGAGTGTGGGGGACAGGGACCCCTGGGCAGCCAGCACCTCTCCAGTTGTTGGGGAGCAAGGGTGGGCAGGTGCATGGTGTGCAGGACAGCGTGAGCTGAGCTGGCTGGCTGGGGGTCAGGGTGATGTGGGGCTGGGCAGGGGTGACCCTCCAGTGATGTTCCCCTGCAGCTGCCTGGTGCACCCTGAGCCGAGAGTGACCATCGGTGCCGGGGACCCGCCAGCACCTGTCCCCTGTGCGGGGTGGCCGTGACTGGGGGAGGTGTCAGCGTGACCTGGCTGCAGTGAAGGAAACTCCCGTGTGTGTGTCCCCCACCCCAGAGAGCCCTCCCTCAGCTACCCCATCACCTGGGTCATCTCTCCCTGGCGTGGGGTGGTCTCAGGGGAAAGAAGGACTGCCAGGGAGGGGTTGGCAGGGTTTGGGGAGGGGGACATCCCCCTGACATAGGTAGGTGGGGAGGGGGGCAATGGGTGCAGACAGACAGGCACTGGGAAGCAGGAGTGGGAGTGGGAGGCTGGAGCCCCCCCAAGAGCAGAGAGTGGGTTGGGGGTCTGTGCAAGTCCCCAGGGGCCACCCAGGGAGGAGACTGTGGGGGTTGAGGCTGTGCCTGGTGCAGTGTCTGTGCCTGCTGGGATGGAGACCCGTGTCCCAGGGGCGAGTCAGGGTGCTGGCAGAGTGGCAGTGGGGGTTTTCCTGCTCCCAAGGTGCCCCTTAGTCCTTTCCAGGTGTTGGGGGGGTCCCAAGGGGTTTCCTTTGCATGTGCACAGTTCCAGCTGGTGCCTGGCAAGTGTGAGGGTGGCTGCCTCCCCTCCTTCCTGGGGTCTGTACTTTGTGTGTCTGTCTGTCTGTGCCAATCCCACACTCACCCTGCTGTGCATGGGGGTCCCTCAGGGTGTGTGGCACAAGACCCTTGCCAATACCCTCTCCTGTCTTTATTAGCCACTGTACAATGGGACGGCGACTCCAAATAAAACCACCATGGGATCCAGCGGTGTGGCTGTGTTGGGGGTGTGTGTCCGGGAGGATGGCGGGGGGGTCTCGGCGGGCTCTGTGGTCGCTCAGCGCAGCAGCCCCAGCACGGCCAGGGCAGCGCTCTGCCCGCACACGAAGGCACCGCCCAGAACGGAGAGAACGCCCCAGGCGATGAGAGCAGCCCTGCAGCGACACAGCAGAGGCTGCCGGGGTAGAGCTGGCCTCAGTAGCGGGCCACCTCTGTACCCCAGCTCCTCTGGAGCTCTCTGCAGGGTCCAGCTTCCTCTGCCTTGCTGCTCTGCATCATTCCCAGTCGATGGCTGAAGAGCCCAGCAGCCCCTCTGGGCCAACCCCAGTTTCCACTGCAATGACACACAAACCTTGGTCAGCAGATGCCACCACGAGATTGCTCCTAATTCTGCCTGCGCCCAGTGGCCCTGGTGAAGGAGCAGAGACCCGCATCCACCCACCCAGTGCTCGGCACAGCCACTCCCACACAGCCCCAGCTCCATCCCATCACCACATGCTTCCAGCCCTGTCCCCCTAGTCCCCGGACCCCTGGCTCCAGTACCTCCGTGTTCCCTCCTCCCCGGGCACACAGCCGCCCTCAGCCCCATACTAAGCCTCTGGGATGCAGCACTCACCCCAAACCCAGCTGCTGCTCTGTCACAGGGTCCTCAGCACCGTGATCCTTCCCGAACTGTCCCAGGCAGGCTGGGACTGCGCCCTTGCAGTCTCCATCGCCCCAGCTCGTGTTGTCCCCTCTTCTCATGACAGGCTCATACTCTGGCAGGTCTCCCCAGGGGACCTCTCCAAGCCTTTGTCACCCACCTGGGTGCCCCTGCTAACCTTCTGCCTTGGCCCCTCCTGCACTCTGGCACCCTTTGCAGCACCCTCACTCCTCCCCACATGTCCATGGGCCCCCCCAGAGCACCCTTCTAACCAAGATCCCAATGTCCTGGGGTGCTTCTTCCACCCACCACACAACCTCCATCCTCACTCAGACTCTGCTGCTCCCCCAGGGGCACCACAGACATGCTTAAGCACACACTTATCCCAAAACTTTCACCAGCACCATGTCAGGTCCCCCTGACATGGGCTGCAGCTGTGCCCTGGCCCCTCTAGACAGGAGTGGTGATAGGACACACCACCCTGGCAAAACAGGTGCCAAACTCCTGATGGCCTCCTGTCTTGGGGCACCCTGCCCCTCTGACCTCCACCCCAGCCCACACTGGGACACCTCCCAGTGCCACCAAACCCCACAGCTCTTCTGTCCCTAAAGTCACTCTGGTACCTGGGCACCTCCTTGATGCCTGGACACAGCCCTGGTATAGCCCCAGTAGAGCACTTCCCTCCACACCCACATCCCCTTCCTTACAGGGTTCCCACCTTGACCAGGGTGACCCCCCGGGATCTGCCTGGGCCATGGCCCATGGGATCCCACACCCTGCCCCTTCCCTCGCCCCCACCGCTGCTGAACGCACACACTCACTTTTTGCGTGGCCCAAGGCTGTGGGTCCCAGTCATGCACACGAGGCACAGCCCTGCTGTCAGTGCAGAAGCTCAGCCCCAACACAGCACCCCTCACCCAGCCCCACTGCATTGTCCCCCACAAGCACAGCCCTGCACCCCCAAAATGGAGCCAGGACAGGCCACTTGCCACTGCAGCGACGCCCTTGGCACCAGTGACCCCCCAGCGCTTTCGTCCCTCCTCGGTGCCCAATCTTGCCTGGGAAGATGAAGATGAAGAAGGCGCTGATGCCCCCGATGAGTTCGATGACTTTGCCGATGTCGGGGACGAAGAGGGCGATGGCCAGCGTGGCAGCCATCCAGGTGACCGTCAGTGCCACCCGGCTGCGCCGCTCGCGTGCCTCACACTCCGCCACGGCCCCGCGCTTCGGGGCTGCCCACAAGTCCTTCACCACGGATCTTGGAGGGAGGATTGTGGGGCTGATGACACCCAGGGGAGCTGCGCCAGCTGGGGGGACACCTGGCTTGTCACCACTCCCCTCACCTGCCCAGCAGCACCACAATGGGGTAAATGGTGACAATGGAGACGCCAAAGAGCAGGCGAGCCACAATGACAACCAGGTCATTCCCTGGGTAGGACATCAGGACATCGGATGCCACAGCCTCACCAAAGGTCAGGTAGCCATAGAGCCCTGCTGACAGGGAGGTGGGGGTGGGTGGCCATGCAGTGAGCAGGACAGAGGAATTCTGAGAAGGATGGATGAGCCGAGGGGAGAGGAGACCCCCAGGGCAAGAAGTGAAGGGTTTGGTGCTGGGGTTACCAGTGAGGGAGTAGATGAGCAGGCAGATGAGCATGGAGAGCACAGAGACGGTGACCCAGTGGGAGAAGCTCTGGTTGCGCATGCTGCTGTAGATGGCCACACATGCCTCGTGGCACTGCAAGGCAAGGGGGGATGGTGCTGGGGCCCCATGCAGGGACAGCCCCCATCCCCAGCATCCTCTCCCCCACCTGTGGGTGCCCTGTCCTGCTCTGCCCCATTCCCAGGCACTTGTGTCCTGGCACAGCCACCTCTGGTGACAGCCACAGGCCCCCCTTCCTTCAACCTGCCCTTCAAGGGACAGCATCCCCATGGTCTGGGGGATGATACCACTTCCCTGGCAGCTGCAGCCAGGGTGGCCAGGGTGACCTACCTGGAAGCCAAAGCAGATGGTGGGAATGACACTGAAGATGGAGGTCCAGGAGGAGAACCTGTGGCATGTGGAGAAGAAGCACAGAGCAAAGGGCATGAGGCTCTCATGGAGAAGAAACCTTCATGTCATAAACCGTGCAGCCTCGATGCCACTGTGGGAATCTCTTGCCCAGTGATTCTGGGAGAAAGGAGTGGAAAGCTGGGGCTGGGAGCTACCATCCACTGTGTGTTGTTCCCAGCTCAGCCCCACCACACACACAGCCCAGTGCCACCCCAGCCCTGCCCCCATGTCACTGCTCATGCCATGGAGTTCAGGGCAGGAGGGACATGGGGCTGACCCTCCTACCTGGAGGGCTGGGGGGGCTCAGTCAAACGCAGGCTCTCTGCCTGCAGGTAGTACTTCAGGATGATGACCAGAGTGAGGTAGCAGGCAGCCAGTGTGCCCAGGATGCTGTCAGGGCATGGAAGAGTATCAGCACACAGCCAGGAGAAAAGGAGGAGGGGTGTTGCCATGGCCCCACAAGTTCCTGGGAGGAGGTAACCTGGGGTACACGGTACCTAGGAGTGGGCTACCACAGGGATAGCCCAGATGGTACCTGGAGTACTTCTGGAAGCCGATCTCCCTGGGGACAGAGAGCGGGAAGATGACGAGGACACAGAGAGCTGAGAGGGTGAAGCGCTGGTCCACATACCAGGGGGGCAGCTGGGGGACCCCATTCAGTGTCCCATTGGGGTACAGGGAGTCACACACTGTGGGGGGCAGCAGGGGGTCAGCTGCGCCCTGGAAGATGGCCCAAGGAGGTGGGGAGCATCACACCATGGCAGAACTGGGGAGCCCCATGTCCTCAGAATTTCCAGAAAAACCCTAGGGGTGATCCTGCCCACCTTCCCTCACTCCTGAGAGCTGCCGGCCCCAAGCAAGCCCCAAACACAGTGAGGGGAACAACTCACGTTTCTCCAGCTGGTCACCCACCACCCTGAGGAGAGCCACGGAGATCATGAAGAGGTTGAGGAGGAAGCAGACCTCACAGAGCTTCCCCACGGCAGCCCCGCACACAGCCCGGACCACAGCCTGGTAGGTGGGCTGGGCGCTGAGGGCCGCGGCATAGCCCAGCACCGCCAGCCCGCTCACCAGGAACACCAGCGAGCCCTGCGGGGACAGAGGCAGCAAAAAGCACCACACCGAGCCTCCATCAGCCCCAGGCCAGACCCGGCAGGGCCACAGCCAGGGACCAGGGTACCGGCCAGACCACCTTGTGGCCCTGGGTAACAAAGGTCAGCAAAAGGATGGAGACTTATAGGATACTTTAGGTTTAGATTTGGGGTGTTGGGGCATGTTCAGGAGCAGACACCCATTTACTTTGGGTTGAGCTACAAGCCAGCTACAAGTGTGGCTTCAGCTGCGAAGAGCATCCCCAAGGCGGCACCGCAACAACAACCTAAGGCTGTCGCACCGCTGCCCTCGCCGGGGTCGGGACGGGGGTGCCGTGCGAAGGGGGTCCCTGCCGGCTCCCCAGGTACCAGAGCAGATGCGTCCCCTTCCCTCCGCTCCCTCCCCGGGCCGGCGCCCCTGGGCTCCCCTCTGGGGCTGCTGCTGCCGCATCCCCGAGCGCCCGAGTCCCCCGCCCCGAGTCCGCCCTTACCAGCTCCACCAGGAGGGCGGGGACGGCCCCGCCGGCCCTGCCGAAGGCCCAGGGGAAGCTCAGCAGCCCCGCGCCCAGCGCAGACTTGAGCAGGATGAAGACGGCGCCGGCTGAGGAGAGCCCGGGCGAGGAGAGCCCGGCGGAGCGCCCCGCCGCCGGCAGCAGGGGCCGGCCCTCGCCCGCCGCCCGCTGCATCGCGGCGCGTCCCGGCAGGGCTGAGGGCGGCCGAGCGCGGGCCCCGCGGGGCGGGCACGGGCAGCGCGGGCCCCCCGCCCCCGCGGGCCGTGGGGAGGGGGCGCCGGGGGCCGGGCGGGAGGCGGCGTGGGAAGCCCTGGCAGGAGCTCACCAGGGCCAGCCCCGCGCTGCGCCCCCGGCTCGCAGAGCGCTCCTGCGGAACGCAGTAGCCCCTCCAGCTCCCAGCGCGGGGCAGGGCCAGGCGGGCTGGGGGCTCCTGCTCTCGCTATCCCCGGAATTATCACCACAGGGCTGGACGGAATGAGGCCTCCCTCATCCTGCTCTGTTCAGCCAGGCGTGAAATTGCCTGCAAGGGGCATTACGGAGCGCCCCGGGAAGGGTGAAGGAAGGCAGCTGCAGCTCACACCTCTCAAAACTCGTTGGATGCAGGGTGAGACCAGCACCCCTGCGTGCCTCTGCAGCAGCTGAAAGCCCACTGGTGTTTTCCTGCACTGGGAGACTTTGGAGAGCAGCCATTCCATCCCAGCCCTTGCTCCACGCAGGCAAAGGGGATGCCAGGATAACAGGATGGCACGACTGATGCTGCAAAGGTCCTGCACAGAGGCTGCAGCCCACAGGAATGAGGGGCCCATTCCCGACATGGGGGACACAGAGCAGCTCTGTGCCACTCCTGGCACATGCCACTGCCCCAGGGCTCACAGCACACAGGCCCTGCCGCTGGCTGACAGCCCCTAATGCATTTTTGATTTCCCAAATATGTGCCCTTTTGATCTTGCTAAGACGGATAAAGAGACTTTAATCAGCTGCTAGGAGGAATTATGGATGGCTAATTGTGCCTGCCACCTCCATTACATCTATGCCACCTACAGGGCTTATAAACACTTAGAAGGGCTCTTCCAAGCCTTCATTAGCTGCACACCAAAGGCTTCAGAAATAATTGGCCTCTACGACCTAGAAATTGGCCACTGGGCTGTAAAATACCAGCCACTGGGAAAGGCTCTTAGTTCAGACTGTGCTTTGATACAGCTTGATTCTGGTTTCAAGCCTGCAGTGGAGCTCTAATCTCTCATTAGTGCTGCAATGAGGAGCAAGTCTCCTTATTAGCACTGGCCTAAGAAGTGGTACCAAAGCTTTCCAGTCTCCCTCTGATGGAAGAACCTCAAACCAGAGGTGCAGCTCATCTCCCATACCAACAAAGCAGCTCCAGACAGCTTCTCTGCTCAGTGGCTCTGGGCTCTGTCCCTCATATTTTCCTCCCTTTTTCCCATTTATCTGGGTGTTCCAGCCCACTTGGCAGGTGGAAAAAAGGCTGTCAATGTTCTCCACATTATTATCTTTGAAGACCGTAGAAGGCACAAGTCCTTGTTTCATACAAATAAAAACACTGACCACAATTATGCTTTGCTACCTGCAATCCCTTCTTGCCTTCTGTGGTCTGACCCTTGAGATTTCACACCTTTACTGATAGATTTTTTACAACCTGGACAAGTTGCACAGCTGCTGCTGGCTGGTCCTAAGAGAGACCCTAATGCCACAGATGAGATGTTGAAAACTCCCTCCCTATCGTTATGGACCTATGGTCAGAAAGGCAGGAGCAAGAGGCTCCAGCCCCACCGGGATGGCACAAGCAGCCCAACCTTGGGACCATCTTCTCAGACCTAACAAGCTTCCACTAATAGCTCCAAAGGAAAAGCTCAGGGCCTTCCCTGCCATGGCAACAGGCTGTTGCCTCTTCCAGGGCATCCTCCAGAAGAGAAATGGTGGAAAAAAGGCAACTCTTCAAGTTAGAGAGAATTGGTTTGCCCAATCTTTTTTGCAGGACACTCATGCACTGACAAACCCTATCCATGACTACCTGGATAGGCTTGTCCCAGACTACATGGAGTAAAGTTCTCTCCTGCAGTGCCCTTTGCCACAGCCCATCCCCATAACTGCTGGTAAGCCCTAGGAGGATGTGTGCAGACTACCCCAGCAGGGTTATCTCTGCCTCCTCTTTCTCCAGCCATACCCAGAGCTGCCCACAAACTCACCCAGGACCAGTGCACACTGCTTACCTGCCCAGGCTGCCATTCCATTCACAGATACAGGCAGCCATCAGCTCCTGGCTCCTCCTAGGAAAAGATGCCCATTTGGAGCAATGATGAAAGCAGCTGTTAAAACCTCACAGCTTCACTACAAAAGAGAAAAGCTATTTCAGTTATGGCAACATTAACTGGCACCACATGGACAGGGGAAACTTGTGCCTGCATCCTTATTTAAGCCAGTGACAATTCACAGGCTTCCAAGCAGGACAAATCAAACTGGGTTTTCATCTCTGTGACACCACACAGTGCTGTTAGGTGCTAGCCCCATGACGGTTTTCTGTACAGCTCTTTGAGAGCTCTCCCCTTACGTGCTGCTGAGTATTGAAGGTTCCCAGAACTTTGTGCTCACTCAGAGCAAGCAGGGTTTGTGCAACTGCCCAGTTAGTGTTCCAAGGAAATGTCTGCAACCTGGGATACTGCAGGTAAGGACAAAGATATGGTGGGAAGAGAGATGACATGCAAATCTTCCCTACTCCACAGTCTGCTCTCTTTGACTCCAAGTGGAAAGAAGAGCCACTTAGCACGTTGTCTCTGCTTCATATAGATAACATATTTATTGAAAAATCTGCTTCACCAACAACGGTGAAATCGTGACCAAAAATTACAAAACATCATGGTAAGTTTGCTTTATAAAAATAAACTGCAGGAGTACACCTCACTGATTTGTACTGGTCTCTCTCAGTCCCTTCCTCCTTTAATGGTGCACATTATACTCTTCAGCGTAATGCCATTCTAGAAAATTGCATTCCATCCAAAAAAAATGCACTTGTTTTTCCTTAGCAGAGGTCCTTAAAGTGACTTTTCCCCCGCCCTCCCCAACAATAAATATAGAAAATAGCCTTTAAACAAATAAATTTTAGTTTGGTCAGCTTAAAAAAAAGGTCCATTTTCCCCCTCTTGGGATGTAGTGACTAAGCAGCCATTTAAACAGTATTCAAGTCTTTGGTGGCTTCAGCTGCTTAAAGCTGCAGTTTTATGTACAGAGGTTCTTTTTTCTCTCCACAAACCAAAGACTATGAGATGATGTTAGGTACACATTTGCTGCACCTCCACTGGGAGCGAACCCTTGCCCCGGAAAGCAAGCAAAGGAGGTCATCTTTGGCACGGCAGAGCTTTCACACAGAAGGTGTCTTTGGTGGATGAACCTGCTGCATCAGCTGCGGTCGTTTCACGCGCGGTTTCCGTCTCTTTGGCCTGCTCTTCGCTTTGTTGATCTGCACCACAAAGAACGCCAGGACCACCATGGCGCCCAGAAAGGCAAAGACAGGAATGGTCTGTCCCACATCCTGGTTGTACCGGCCAGGCATTATACCTAGAAAGGCAGAGAGGTTTGGAAGCCAGCAGTTACCACGTGAGCCACGATGGCTTTGTGGTGCTAATGCCATCTACCAAAAGGATCTGCCGCTAACTCTTGTTCAAAGCCCAGGCAGCCATTAATCAGATTATATTTCAGACAGGAAGATTAACAGCTGCAGACCGATTAGCGAAAATCAGATGGGATGCTAACTTTAGAGAAAAGCACCAGCCTTTCCACCTTGACCCGTTTGGGCACATGAAAGCATAGTCCAGATTCCCCCTGTAACAACAATCTTCTGTTTTGCATTAGAAGAGAGATGCAGACACTTGACCATAATCTTACTACTAAGTAATTGCTGCAATTCAAATCCTGATGGAACGAGGAAAGTGATTTCATGCTTGCTTGCTCCTGAGACTGTGCACACAATGAGGATAAGCTAGAGAAACAAACCCTTCCTTTTTACAGGTGTCTCTGGTCTAGCAGCTCAGACTGGGAAAAGAGCACATACAAAGCTTTCCATCTGCTTCCAGCTCCGCCTGCAGTGCCAAGCTTGTACAGGAGAGCTGCCCACCTGAAAGCTGTTTTGAGTGCTAGACATCATTTGTTAGTGTAACAGCATGCCCAAGGCACCATTCTCACAAACTCTTCTGGACTCTGCTTTTTGCACTCACAGAAGGAATTTTAATTAGCAGTAATATGTGGTCACAGCTCCTAAGGACAGGTGCTGCTGCTGACCCATCAGTCATCCAAACAAACCTATCCAAAACAAAATTATCAAAATGCACCCACAAAGATCTTCCTCCCAGTATGTCATGCACACTTTCTATTGAACAAACTATTCATATGCAAAAAAATCTTCATCAAACAGCCTTTTATAACACAGACATACTATTATATGCATGCTTTCCACAATTGAAAATAAACAGTGGCTCTCATATGGCTGTGCTGTGTTTGGGCTTTTTCAAAGCTTATGAAAAAAGCAAAACAAAACCAGCAATTTTCAAACTTTTCAATATTTACCTCCAGGAATGTCCCACGCTCCACTTTCTCCAGGGGACAGTGGTCTCACCTGGGGTCGGTTCTGTCGAAAACTGGGCAGTGCCACTTTATCAAGGTCAATTGACAGTAATTTTTGATGTTTCCAAAGGTTGCTAGAAGAAATTTAAAGACAGAGGTGTCTGTCCACTTACTTCATTAATGCAAGGAATTTTGTAGCAACATATAGAAAAAGTGACAGTACGTATACACCCTACGTATAACTCACTAGTCTGGACCCAAATGATGCCTGATCCACTCTTTAGGCTCTGCAGGTTGCAGGCCTCCAAACTTCAATTCAGGCACCACAGGGACATAACCTAGATTAGCAACTATTAGGGCTGTGTGGAGCCCTGTCCTTCAAGGGACTGACAAATGGCATGAGAGAAGGCAGCACTAGGAGAGCTGTCCAGGAAGATGCTTTAGAAAACTCTTTCCAAGGCACACGATGACGATGGGCTTCATCAAGACTGTTCATTCGAAGTTGGAATCACTCAATCACAACACTGACTTGTGAAGTTATTTTTAAAATACCAGAGTTTCATAGTGTAGCTATTAGGTGAGTCAGAGTTATTCACTGAAGAGGCATTAATCATTATTTCCTCTTTGCAATCTGGTATTTTTCTAGGAAAAGGCATTACAGCTGTCCCTTTCAAAAGCAGATAGAACAAGTAATTTTTCAGCTGAACTCAAAAGTGAGACTTCTTGTATGAGAAAGACATACACTAACCTGGGGGCAGTTTCATTCAGAGGCTGTGGTTTGGCCCAGGACAGGTGAGGACAAGCAGGAAGGGACCGGGGTTTAGGGTCTCCCAAGTGAGCCTCAAGCACCTTTGAGTATCGATGCAAATGGTTACCTGCAACTCACAGCAGAGAGAGACTGGCTTACCCAGAGACAGGCAAGATAAGAGTTACCAACACTGACCCTGAGCTAAACAGTGCTGCTGTAAAACCCAGGAGCTGTTTACAGAAACAAGCACTCACAGCTAAATATTAGAATTAACCTAAGGGTACCGTACAAAATAGTAAGAGTCTGCACGTACCACAGCAGTTAATCCAAGTTTTCCTGGCAGCATGTGAGATAAGACTGAATGCTTTATTCTCTGTAGCTAGTAACTAGAATGTCCCCCCGCAGAATCAGGCATCTGAACACTCCTACTCTATGAAAAGAACATTCTCTTCAGTCTAATCACAACTATATCACAAGAAAACCCTGCAAAATGTGCTCTCTTCCAACAAAACAGCACAACCTTGCAAAGCTCGCAGCAAACCAACCTTACTGGCACGTAACTCAAGGGGTCTGCCCCAGCCTTCCTGCCCTGAGGGTCGCTGAGCTTTGGGTTGTGCTTGGCCATGGAGGCTCTCTCACCTTCCATGCGCTCGGGGAGGGAGAAGCCGGCTCCCGACGGCGGCCGCTGCCTGTTCTCGGAATGGCTGAGGCTCGGCGGCATCACCCCGTAGGACGTGTACTGCAGCAGGGAATCCAGGAGCCAAAAGCAATCTGTGGATTTCACAGCCCAAGCCCCAAAACAAGACATGCATTATGCCACATTTAAAATGGCTTATCTTTCTGCTAAGAAGGCTTTAATGACATTTAGAACTACAATCCATTTTGCTGGCTCTTGCTTTTCTCCTGAAGTTCTAGGCTCACTTTAAGAAAGGTGCAACTTTCAACACACACCCCATATTCCCCTGCAACACACAAACACAGCATTAAACGCCTCAGTCTTAAAAATTGACACGTGTGTAGCAAACCAGGCTCTTTTGAGGAGCAGAACACAAAAAAAATATGTTTTGAATACAGGAATTCCAGGTTATGCAAGGTCATCCAAGTTTTGACAAAAATCATGAAGTTCTTCAGTGGAAGCAAAGAAACCTCTGAGTTTCTGGTTTAATTTTTAACAGGGAAATGGAGAACCAACTGTATTTTTGAAAGGACAAAATAAATACCTTGCAAAGAAAGGGAGAACAAGGTAGTGTTTACAGTGCAAGGATATGACTCATTTGCTTTCTCAAGCTTAAAAAAATAAACAAAAAACATTCTGGCTACATCCCAGCTAAAGGTACAAGCATAACCTACAGCAGCTGTGGTACATACCAGGCTGGAAATCAGCACCACAATACATGTGATCATAGTTTTCCTTTGCACTTCAAAAGCTCATGATCCTTCGCTTTGATTTTCTCCTGAATTATTACTACCTTAATCCAGAGCTACCCCTAAGGAACAAGCACTCCAGCTAGTTCACATCACAACTCTACTTTGCAGGAGTAGGACAATGCCTCATCAGCTATTTCCACCACACAGCAAAGTATTTTTCTCAGAACTTCTGCCCCTAGGAACAGTTGGCTGGGAATGGGAGTTAATCTTCATAATCCCAGTGTCCCTTAAACCCTTACCTTTGATTTTTCAAAGAGGTCAAACAGATTTTAAGGATTTATATTCACAAATGTTAGGAATTTTCCTCAGTTAAAGCCACCAATGTCTCTGCAGGAGACATAGCTCCTGGTTCACAACTGAAAAGCTAATTTTAAAGGATTTCTTTAGAGCATTCCACTCTTTCTTGCTTCAGATGTTACCCTGAATTTAACAGTATTAGGGAGGTCACAGAGCATTATTTTCTATAACTTAATTTAAAGCTATGTACCTTCTCTTTTGTTATGTGCTTTAAATAACCTGCAGCAAGCACTAAGGCACCAATGTGCAGGTGTTAGGGCAACTCACAGGAAGCAGCCCAAAGGCAGATAAGGAAAAATCACAGAACTCTTAAAAAACCCCAAAATGTATGGTAGAGAAAGAAATCAGCTACAGATGGAGAGCTCCCTTAGGCAGCAAGTTCCTTTAAACTTAAATAAATTAGGCAAGGGATGGATTACATAATGTAGTATTTTAAAATATCAGTGACAAAAGCTTAAAAAATGATAGATGTACTTTTCATCACAAAAGGAAAATTCAGTTCTGTTCAGTGGAATTGCAGAAAAAGACTTCACATATTGGATTATCTCGCTCCCCTCAAGCCACAGATCTACCAGCTTGTGCTTTACATGTCATGAGAAACCTAAGCAACCTCTTAAAAATTTGCAAAGTCAGATCAAACCAACTGCTAGAAAAAAGATTTTTATAAGAATCAGCCATAGAGCATGGCTTCTCTGGGAGCCACAGAAAACACACACACAACTCACACAACTGCTACCTAGAATTGCAAACAAATGCTTTGACAACTAATGGAAGTTCCTACTTTCTGACATGTTTACAGCCGCTGGTTTGTGTCAATGTAGGATAACCTGAAAACAGTAATGCACAACTGAAACATGGGACATTACCATAAATCCTCACAAGAAACACTGCAAAGGGAACAAGGCAGGCTGAGGTGCAAACTCAAAAGACAAAATCCACTATTCTGTATAAACATTCTGAAGATGTTACTAGGGAAAAAGTGGAAGGATCTCCTAGTGGCCTCTTCACGACTTCAGATCAAGAATGTGTAACTGTTAGTGCCTTCTGCAAACAAAAACACCCCAAAAAATAAAATAAAATAAACAAACAAACAAATAAATAAATAAATAAAAGACCACAAACCAAACCCCCCTTGCAGATCAGCCCCCAAATCTTGTGGAACAGAAAAAAAAGTGTGTGGAAAACAGCCCCATTTATCAGAGGGCTATCTAATGTGAGGCACTCTGTTGCTGTAAACGTACCTCACAGCATTTCAGTAGAGCTCTGAAGAACTAAGATTAATCCCCAGTAAGGAATATTTAGAGTCCCTACAAACCATCTGCTTCTGGTGGGGGCTGTAGAACCCCAGAGGAGAGCTGTCAGTGCAGGACAGCGACTCTCCCCACGTGCAGGGCTCACACACCTTTCTGCCGGTGGCTGTCGTCCAGGCAGTTGGAGTCGCCGTACAGAACTATTCTGCCACCACCTTCTGAAGGAACTTGGTAAAGCCCCAAAATAGGGACATTTTCAATTACAGCAGTCTCCTGTTTTAAAACTTCAAGACCTAAAGCAAATAATAAATCAATTTCATAGGCTGCAGAGCATCAATGTCAATCTACCCATGAAACAACACAGCCTACATTTCCAGCTGACATGCAACAATGCAACAATGCCCCACACCACGTCACACATTTTTACAAGAAGTTTTCAAAACCCCCAAGATGTTATGCTAAAAATGAAATTGCTCCAAGACTCTGATTGTAAAGTTTCCTATTGATAATATTTTTCTTCTTTCTTTGGTGGAGAAGATCATCACAACCTGGATTATCTTCAACAGCCTTGAATAAAAAAATTCTAGTACCTTCAGCAAAATGTTTAAAATCAAAATGTTATGCTCTTTATGTTGTTTCCATCCTTCTGCAGATTCTACAGAAAGCTGGTTTAGGAAAGCTACCCTTCCTTCCTAAAATTATACCAAGTAGAAAAAAATGAAGACAAATTTTGTATTTTACTTGAAATTTATCCCCTTTACTTGAGACACTGTTTAGATAGCAGAAGCAAAACAGAGAGCTCTTTTGCCCCAAGAATTGAAATGAAAAGGATTCAAGAGAAAAAGCAGGTCTAGCAGGCTACCTGTCAAATTGACACTCTTTCTCTCTCGCACATAAGGAAATACATAAGTCATCGGCATACAGGGATATTATCTTTCCTCCAAAAGGCTCACACAGCTGAGCTCTACTGTTCCAGAAAATTCCTCCATAAGGTAATCACCTCTGCTGTACATCCTAAGTCAAAAATACAGTGAACTGACTGATCTTCTCAGGCAGTTGCTGAGTTTTATCAGAAGCACTGCATGTGCTTCTGCTCTCACACCCAAAACGCTAAACCTTCTGCACAAACCTGACCTGCAATACCCTAAGAGTTCTGGTCATTTGCCCTTGCACAGCACTTCCTAAAAGCTCATCAAATATAAAAGATTTATTTTTTAAATTGCCATTACAGTTCTGAATTACTCCCTCCCAAATGAAAGAAATTACGATAGAAGAGAATGGAAAGGCACAGAGAACAAAGCACTCAAGTCTGAGACCACAGGCATCCTGTAAGCATAAAATTTTCCCTTATGAGTTTCACTGGTGACATTTTGTCTAGTAACATTTTCCTTATTTATATCCTTAGATCATCACAGCTACCACAACATTCATGCTAAATATGGCAATGATCAGGGGATATACTTCAGTAGCATTTGAAATTTATAAGAAACATGAACAAGTAACACAATTACAACACAATTTCTCCCCTTCCAGAGACACACGTACATGCAGATGTGTTTCCATACAGCAGTCACAATACAGGGCTGCATATAACACTTGGATATTGTATTATTTAATAACTGTATACAGAGTCACACTGCAGCTGCCTGATAGGCATCAGCTACAAGCTCTAGGCAAAATGAGAAAATGTAAAAATATATACCCTTTAAATGTGGTTTTGCATTTATTGTTTTTAAACGTTTAGACTTTGCAACTTTGCGTGTGCACCAACCCCAAAGTTCTACTGAAAACACGGAAAAAAGGACCAGGAAGCTCATACCTTGATCCTTGAATGTCTGTGCAATGACGATGCCATCTTCTGGGAACTTTGCAATACTGCACCCTGATGCATAATTCACTGAAGACATCACAAAACCGCTGCTTAGAACCAGAAATCACATTCCCTCCCTTCCCTACCCAACAAGCCAGGAGAAAACATTCCCAGGAACGCTGCACTGAGTTTGTACATTTTGACCAATGTGTGTGTTTGCAGAGAAAACACTGCTAAGCACAGCTTTCACAGGCTCACCTTCACACACTTTCCAAATCTTTCAATTTTGGAGTTTTTTTTCAACTGAAAAGCTAAACCAAATACAATGAAAAAGTCTACAAAGGAAGAAATCATTTACAAGACTCTTTTCGCTGAATCTGAGCAGTTCCCTTGACTCTTGCTCAACCTCAAACTTGCAGAAAACCATTTTCCAAACACCCCACTGTAGCCTGTGTAGGCAATGGACTCCAGTACTCACTTTCATGACTTGCCATGGTAAAATCTCCTTCATACAGCCCATCACTAAAGGCCATATTCCAGACAGAAAGCAGATCATTGAGTGCTGGTATATTAGCACCTCCAGTATCAGGCATCCACCACTGCCTACAAAAATTACAGTGTAACACTGTTTATTAGTATACAAAATATACACCTAGAGTTTGGGTAACAGAAAGTCACACATCCCCCTGCATACAGACTTTCCCAAAGCCATTTAAATAATGAATTACATCTTAAAGTCTTCTTTAACTCCACAGGCATCTGAGCAGCTGTCTCTGACTGCTTTTGAGCTAAAATTAAATAATACTGATGTAAAGTTCTCAGTGCACTTCAGCTGCATGAAAAACTTCAATTTACTTGAAAGAAATTCAGTCTTATGCTTTTTGCTTGGCTAAGCAGAGGTAAAAATGACAGTCATGTCAAATGCTTCTCATTTTCATAATGAAGCAAAATGTCATGTATTTTTTCTTTATATGCAATATAAACATGCAACCATTTCAGTAACAGGTGCATGACCTGGTGATACTCTTGCAATGCTCCTTTCCTTCTATTCTGCTCCCCTAAAGTAAAACATGTCCATTTTTATTTGTTGGTCTTGTCTCAAATTTCTTATTTGTTTTCATTGTAAATGTTTATCTTGGCATTAGAAGTAGAATACAGGACCAAAGAGGACTCCACAATCATGATAAAATGGGTAGCTATGCTCCTAAAGCTGTAGCCTAAGATCAGTTCTGCTACTTAAGGTAGCACCTTCTTACAGGTAACATCCTGTAAGATGCGCTGAAGTACAGTGCATCACATCTGGGATTTTTAGGGTGCAATTCTATGGCATTTTATTTCCCAAACCACTTGGAAATATGTCAATACCTTGTGTTTTCATCATAAAACTTCACTTTTCTCATCACAGATGTGTTGTACCAGTCACTAAAGACAATCAGTGAAAGTCCATTATCAACATCCCTCCTCAATTTGGTGATCTCTTCAGGGAAATACTCTTCCTCACTGTCCACCATCAGTAAAGTCCCTGTGTGCAAAAGCAGAAAAAGGCGTTCTCCAGGCTGGTCATCACTGTGATGTTACCACTGTTCACAAAACCCATACAGAAGCCAACACAAGTGCACATTTTCACATTGTGTGGTCCATGTGTCCTGCTCTGGCAGCTCATCTAATAAAGCCATATTTGAGGATAGTAAATGTAAGACAAATGTATCCCAAAATTAGTTTGCAGCACAGGAAGTTTTTAGGGTGTTACTTATGACTCCTGCTTGTGTGGTCTCAAGAACTGAATGCCCATATGTGTCAGGTGTGTGTTCTGCAGCTTGGTGTCACCCAAATGTTCCATAAACTGAGCCAAACTGTGGCACAGCTGGATAATGAGGGGATTCAAACTGATCCAAACTGGAGTGCTAATGCAGATGCTGCCTGGTCAGGAGGTTTTTCACTGCTCCAGCTCTAACAGTACTTTCCTCACTACTGCAGACTTGCAGCCAGGTAGTCAGCAATTACTCTGAAAAAAAGGGGTTTGATTCACCCCTTGAAAACTACAGCTTCATTCTGGTAAGCTTGACTAAATTGCCACTGCCACTTTGACATAACCCTCTCCCACTCCTGTTAACAAGCAAGGACAACCTTCTCTGCATCACTGAGAAAAACACAACCAGAAAAATATACTTTTATTCCCTGAAAACATGCTTATGCTTCTAGACTGCTTCTAAATACAAAACCCTGTTGCTTCTTCACTTTCTGATTGCCCAGAGAGGTGGTGAAATTTCCATCCTCAGAGATAACACAGATCTTGACAAGATGACACCCTGAGCAATCTGATTAACCACTGTGAGCCCCATGTCTCACAACTCCTTGCAACCAAACCAATTCTGCAAGTCCAGGCAGTCTGCATTTGGAAAGCCTTCTGATAAAGATCCTGTAGAAATGGGACAGAGTGAAATGGGACACAAGTGTGAAAACAATACAAGCTAGGGACAAGTGGCAGGTGGACCACAGATCATTGAGTTTTATTCCCCTCACTTCTTCTTTAGGAAATTCTGAAAGCCCAACCAACTACAATCAAATGAGGTACAACACAATGGTGAATCAGAGTAGAGAGAAATCCCCTAATGCTGCTATCAATTATAAAACTAGTGATATCAGAAGAAACACTATTTTGCTACTTTTTTAAGGGCTAACATTAATGTATCCATGTGTATATCCACTGAACTCTAAAAGCAGTGGTGAAAGTTCACTTAAGATTCAAGATAAACAAAAGATTACTGCTGGCAACAGTTCCAGAACTGACAAACTCAGGAGAATGCATGCTCACCTTACAGTGCACTAAATAACATCCCAGCTGAAAACAAGAGTGTTTTTGGAGCATGCCACGGTTTAACAAGGGGCATATGGGAGAAGAAAGGAGCACAGACAGCTTGCTCTGTCCCCTGCCTGCCCAACCTATCCAATTTGCTTCCTGATGAGCACAGAAACAAATCACATACTGCTTTACTATTACATACAGTTGGATGAACACTTGACCCACTCTTTTATCTAATCAAAGATCAAAAACATAAAGATCCAGGATGGACACCTTTGATTTTAGTCTGTTAAACAGGCCACGTTTCATTTTGACTCTGCCAAAATTGTTTGACAAATACAGTTCTGCCTTTGTGGGACTGAATACTAAGGAGCTTTAACCCACTCAGAGGCTGGCTTTCCCTCTCTTTTTTTCATGGTAAGGTCAGAGAACAACACTAATTCTACTAAACTCCCAAGCAAGCTTCTCCAGAAATACTCCACACAAGTATCAGCACATAAATAGTAACTATCCCAATGCCAAAATATTTTTCTGCTACCACTAGAATTTTTGTTTGTACCTCAAAACATTTTTGGTCTTCCAACAAAAGTCAGTTCAGGAAAAGGTTAACAGTATGGAGAACAAGGCAATTAACTCATGCTTACCATACTGACTTGCATCAAAACATGTAAACGGGGAACCAAGAACCTCAACAAAGTACCCCATGCTCCTGAGGTGCTGGTACATGTCCCTGAAGTTTGTGTGGATATGGTCACCATTCCTTAGAAAGAGAAGAGTGTTGAAGACATTTAGATCTGCCGTGTAGAAATCTCATTTCCACCTTTCTGATTGTCTGAAATCCTGTCCTCCTGCCACCTCTGCATACTCCAAGAAGCTTTCCAAAACTTGTGTCCTGGTCACTGACTCAATTAATCCTCACTGAGGTACTGCTGCATGTTTTTTTCTATGGATGCTTCCCTGCTCCATCTATGAAAGGGCAGCAAAGTCCTTCCCTGTTTGAAGACAGCCTCCCTTAAGAGACAAGGGTTCCCTTATTGTCTTTTAAATTGTCAAGTTTGTGTGAATGCTGAAGCAGTTAATAAAGTGTCCCCTTTAACTTCCTGTGAGAAATTAGGTCAGAATACAAAAGTCAAACAAAAATCTCAGTATCTTAAATGAGCATTTTAAAAGCTTTTCATTTCATGTGAATAAAACCATAGAGCTCAAAAAACAATCCTGCACCACAAGCAGACTCAAAGTGCTTTTCATAGATTTTACAAAAGATAAACCCATGCCTTTCTGAAAAAGGCTAGAACTATGGCGTTCAGTAAAGTTATCCCAGATCATTAACCCACAATCAAGAAATACTGATTTAATAGAAGCCGAGATAAATACCAATCTAACGGATCATTCTTCATCCTCAAATTATCCCTGGGGAAGTATCCTGGTGGATAACGGAGGTTATGATACTGATCCCAAAGGACTCGCTTACTACGAGGTGGAGTAGGAATAATCTTCACTTTTATTGGAAGCTTCACCGTTGAAGTCTGCTCTGCACCATTTTTAGACTGAAGGACAGAACAAACTACAGTGAAATCCTTTCTCCCAAAGGAATCAGTTAACCACAGTTAACAAAAAAACTGGAGGTACCAAATCTACTTTGTGTCACCGGTACCAGCTCCAGAGACAAAGAGATTACTTTTGTCCTAAATTGCTGTGTTATTTTTTTCTGCACTCAACAATTTATAATTATACTCAGAATGAAAAATAGTTAGCATATGTTACAACTGTGATCTGGTTCAATCGTTCAAAATCTTAAGTTTCTCAGGAACAATTAAGCATTGCTCTAGAAAAAACATATTTAGGCAATCTTTCTCAAAATAATTTACTTAAATCCACAATAAACGAATGAAATTATGGTGTTGGTCCCAAAGAGAGGCTTCCTGATTCTAAATTATAGGCAATTTGCTCTCAATTATAAAGAACATTATTTGTACTTTTTAATTTCCTGACCCAAATTTAACTTATGCTTCAAATGACATGGCTAGAGCAAACCCTTAAAACCAAGGTATTTGCATATCAGAAAGCAGTTTTGATAACTTTTCACCCAGGAAATCCAAAATGCGCAGAACTTACTTCATTTTCTGCAGGGGATGATACTGTGATCATAACATGACCCTGAGCAATGCCTTCCCAAGATGCTGCTTTCTTTGCTACAGAGATGGAAATTGCCAAGTATCCAGACCAAGGCCACAAGACTGGGGAATAGGAGAAAGCCACTTCAATGTTATCCCCATTTTGGGGGAGATAGGGTTGCCAGTCTGGCTGTGAAATGAAGAATACAGAACATTTGTAGCACAGTATTTGCAATCACTACTTTTTGCACACATAGCCCTTTTCCTCTGCTTGAAGTAATAAACATTAGCTCTTCTGAAGACTATATCAAATTTTAAAATGCCCTCCAAGTTCAAAAGCTTGGTGTGGTGTCAGTGAATCAAGGCAATTGTGACAGCCCCTATGACCCAGACCAAAGGCTTTTCAGAGATAGGGCTATGAGAAGCTGCCCAAGTAAACCTGCTTTAACATTCTGAGATCATGTGCAGAAGTTTATTTATGGTGAGAACACCCAAAGATTTCTCTTTGATAATGAGGTGAATTAACAGGCCAGTTACATCAGCTGTGTGTATTACCATAAACTACTGACCTCGGATAAGAGTTTCAATGCCCTTTAACCTAAGCTTGAAGCTAAACCAGACCTCAGGTGTCACACTAAAATGTTGAAATTAGACTCATTTACATTAGCTGGAGTTACAGGACAGGTGTCTTTTTTAATTTGTATCAATTCTCAAATCTATTCTACATTTATACTTACTTAATTAAAAACCTCCCTAGCCAACCAACATGCTCAATATCACTGGTGTGAAAGAAGAGGTTTGGCAGCAGAGTCTGGTAAGCTGATACATTCAGATTGCTCTGACTCAGGGAAAAGGCTTAATTTAGTGTCAGGATTTTTTACTGAAATCATTTATGTTCCAGGATGGAAACAAAAAATATTAAGAAGGTCTGTCCAGAAGCTTTTAAATGCTATTAGAGAATAAAAAGAAATCTCTAACTACATTTTAATTCAAACTGGTTTTGCAAAGATAAAATGTTACACACCCTGAAACTAATGCATTGCTTGAAAACGTGTGGACAGCTCGTGTTAACAAATCCTCCAGTGTGGGTGCACCCTTTAATCAAACACTTTGCATCTCTTGCTCCCAGCAGTGAGGTTTGTTCTACAAATTTCACAGCTAAAGTAGTATTTTCTGGGAAGATTTCAGCAACATTACCAATCAGAATTTGGAACAATGTTAATACTTACCTTGTCTACAAGTCTCCCAGTGACTCCCATGCCATTAAGGATGGTAACATTAACAATAGTTGGCATCCCTCCATAATATATGGGCTGAGAACAATAGGGCCACATGTAGGGACATTCAGTCAAGTCAATGTAGCTTGGACTCAAACTACAGCAGGACAGATGAGGGAAAGTTTAAAGAGAAAACAATTACCAATAAACAGAATAATGTGACACTACACATAAGTACAAAAAAGTTTCAGATAAACCATGCCAGTCATAGTTTACCAGTCTCTCACTGTACTTCCCAAATATGACCCAAAATCTTCTTCCCTTCCTTATTTTTTTTCAAGTTTTGTAAAATGATTTTCACACACAAAAAAGGAAACATCTCAATACAGGGAGAAGGTCCTTATTCTCAAAAGTTAAAATTTAACTACTTTTCCATTGTGTTCTTATATTATTCATAACATCTAAGGCTAGAAGAGGAAAGGATCATCCCCTACACTGCTGTGTGACTTTTCATCCATTCTCTGGTCAAAACTCATGCTTGAGATTACACAAGATCTGTGCAAGTCCTCACTGTTGCACAAGCATGGATTGCTCAACTGAGCTACACATGCACCACCTGCTCTCTTAAACAAAAGAGCAAATTCTATTGTACCATGGATTAATTAAGGATTAAAATTAACCTGGCCTGTGGTTTATAGCTGTTGAGAATCTGATAAGCTCTTAGAAGATCCAATTTGCCATGTCCTTGTTCAAACATGTTGACTCCAGGAAGTCTCCGTGCTGATGCAATAAGGGCCTGCTTCATACTTGCTGGATTCACCATTTCACGCTTCTGAACTGTGCTGAAACAGGAAAAAATAGACCACAAAATCACTCTGCTGTAACATTTTCTGTTCATATTTGTCTAAAGTTACTTGATTTCTCACAATACAACTGTAGAAGAGGGACAAATTTCTGGTACATTTCTCTTAAAAACTAATAATACATGTATTTTTCTCCTTACAATGCGCTCCAGGAACATCAGTCATTACAATCAGGGCAGTATCTTTATATGCTAAATAAAATATCTGTTTTCCCAGGGGAAAGAATACCTCTATTGTTCAAACTAAAATGCACCATTTTTTGGAGGAAATATGATGGTGACTTTGAATTTTTTTCGTTTTTCTCAAATAAAGGTTTGTCTCATCCATATGAAGTAGCTACGACAAACACAGGGAATGGACTTGCAGTTCCCACTTTCAAATTCTTCAGGGTGCAACAGCTGACTTATGCAACAGGATAATGGCCATAAAACCCTGCATCCTATAAAATTTACAAGTACATAATTACCTACTAAAGGTGCCTACTTAGAGCAGCTGCTCTTTTACAACAGTTGACAGAGACAAAGAAATTCCAAATGATTAAAAAATGTGACAAAATTGTCTCATAGTACTGTTCTCCCTAATCATAGTCTCAAAGACCTAACTAGTATTCAAAACAGTTCTCAAGTTTTTTCATGAAACATAGAGGTAGCCAGATAAGATAATGTCTCAAGCAGAACAGTGGTTTTATTCTCCAACTTTGTTTTTCTACATCTAAACACAATTTTGTTTTATTTGATGGATTCCTTTAAAGAGATTTTTATGCCCCTCCTGATTGATACCTTTCTAGAGATTCTTATTTAAGACTTACCTCACTAAGAGAGTGACAGCACCTGCCACCACAGGAGATGCCACACTTGTCCCAGAGAGGGAGCGGCATCCGCCTTTCATACCAGACCCTCTCACCCCAGAGCCGTATGTAACAATATCAGGCTTCACTCTGCCATAACCTCCAGGCAGCTCCTGTGAAAGAAAACAAATGGATTATTGCCTTCATGTAAAATGAACACTGATGGCTTCATTTGGGCGTTTAAATTAACTGCAGGTCACTCAGAAGTGAAATTAGCAACCAGATTATCTGAGGTTCAGCATCACAGAATAGCAGCTACATCAAAGAAGGACTCAAGCTGTTCAGGACAAGTTCCCAACTTTTCAAGGTTACTGCTGATCTGCACTTCTGCTAAGCAGGAAACCACTGACAAAATGAGAACCACACTGCTACTGGCTACACAGAAACTTGTGACAATCCCCTGTGACAGTTCCCTTGATCAAGATTGCGGTGCAAGCTCATGTGACATCGTGTGTGCAGCAAGCACCACCTCAGCTCCACAGAAAACTAAGTGCAATTTCCTATGTAGCACCTGAAAACCCTAGGATTTTTAAACCAAAGAGCAGGCCTTCATGTTTGCAGATTTAACCACACAAACAAGTTTTTGCCATCATACAAAAGGAAGTGGATGCTTTATAAACTCATCAAAAATGTCAACAGTAGTCAGGATTAATAATAACTACTAGTAATAACTACTAATAATGAGAAACCCTGAAAAGAACACAAAGTTTCTTGCTTAAAGACTTCCAATTTCTAACTGTTCTGATGTCTGATGAAATCTTTTCTCCAACACTCATCTACATAGGACTGCCAATTCAGAAAAGGTTGCCCTTCCCAAGGCCCTTATTTTGGCTACAAATGTGAGTGGCCATCATGAAAATATCTTACCCAAGTGGTCATTCCCCTAGATGAAAATCGAGCTATATTATCTTCAAAGTCAATGCCACCCACTCCAATCACATCCATCTGGTCAGCAGGATTATTGAGAGTCCTACAATAAGTGGGGAGACAGGAATAAAAAAACAAATACCCAGAAATCCAAGATATAGTCGTAAGTTTATGCTGGTAACAGAATTGCTGCCATTAGATTTTTGTCACATACTTATACTTCACAGGGGACAGCAACTTATCAGGCAGTTACTAACTCAGTAACTATCAAACCATCTACCTTGAAGACAAAACAAAACCTAGTCTTAGGCATTCATTTTAGAAATACACCACAAATTGTTCTGAGTTGATCTATATTCATTAAGTCCAAGATCATTAGCCAAAGCTGTCTTCTCACACTAACAGGGAAATGTCAGGTGGAAGCACTGCCATTTTTCTTTTGCTGACTTTCCACTGTTTCAAAGAAAAACATTTAGTTAAATACTAAAAGAAAAAGGGAAAGGAGTTTAATTTGAGTCACTTTCTAAGATTAGAGAAAAAAAGAAGAGAAAACCTCCTGACCAAGCACAACTGCTTCCAAACCCACATAACAACACAGTTGGTTCTCTTTGAAGCGGTCACTGACACTCACCCATATAAAGGGCCGTCATTGCCAATAGCAGAGACCATGATGACATTGTTGGCAGTCAGCTCCCAAACCTACAAAAACAATGTTCACAATAAGGTTCTGCCACCACAGAGAGACTTTTCTAACAGACATAATTCATAGCCTTACAAGATACATCTCACTGTATATCCAGTACTAAGTTCTGAACTTTCTTAAGATGATACAAGCAATAACCCAGCCTTGACAGGAACACTGCTGACAGAATCTTCTTACACCAAAGGAAAAACTCTTATCTGTAACAAAGCACTGCAGATGACAAAGCCAAGTAGTTATTTTGAATCCCCTTCAGTAGTGCTCTGGGGAGTACAGTGAAGTCACTGTCAACTAAATTTCAATTCAGGTTATCATAAAAAAACAAGGAAGAATTTACACACTTCAAATCCCTTAACTGGCCTTTACAAAGAACAACTATATCCTTTAGTTGAAGAGTAAATTAATTCACTTAAATGCTTTTGAAGGTCAGGCCAAAAATTCAGGGAACTATAACATTTAGAAAGACAAAAACCTCATTCCATCTTAACTCAAACCAAATCTCTTGGCACATAGCTGAGTCAACTACCTACATTTTTTACCTACTTGTTCTTAAATTCACTAAAATCATGCTATACATATTTTTTTACCATGAAATAAATTAACCATGCAGAGATTTTAAAAAAACCCCAAGAGTGGACTTCAGTTAAGTGTCTCCAATTAAAGGTCCTTTTAGTTGTCTGCTTGAGAGTAATTTTCTAGCAGATTATCAAGCATTTTGTAAAAGGGCATTTTCCGTAACTCTGTGAACATCTGGGCTGTGCTTGGGGTTTAACTCATTCCTTATATACATTCCCAAAAGCCTGTACACTGTACAAAAATTCTGTCACACAAAAGAAACACAGGAACTGTCAGCAGGACCAGACAAAAATAAATAGTTCTGCAAGTCCAGCATTTGTGTGAGAGATACAAACATTATGCCAACTTCATTTCCTCATACTAACTTTGTCAACAAATGGATGATCCATGAAGTCTGGCCCACCAATACTTAGATTCAGTACATCTATCTTCTTTAAAATTGCATAATTAAAAGCATCCAGAAACCAAGATGTATATGAGACCTATGTAAGAAAGAGGGGGAAAAGTTACCATTAAAAAAATCCAGTGTTTCATGACAATACAGAGTTTACATATAGAGGAAAAACAACAGGGAAATAAAGCACAAAAGTGGCAATGGTCTTAAATTTCTAGCACTCGGTACATTTGAGTGGCTGCTCCATTATACATGTAAGACTTCCATATACTATTTCTGAAAAATATACCAAACTTGTAAACTGACAGAAGTCTTGTAGTAAGTCTCTTGCAAATACAAAGTTGTATCCTTTCCACTTCTAAATGTCTACATTTATGAGTGCATGCAATACTCCCAAAGGAAAGGATTATTACAGCATTAACCTGGAAAGGCAGGAATTGAAACACATGTAAAATAGCTACCTGATTATTGGTGAACACTCTGAAAATGTGCAGTTCAGCATTTGGAGCAAACCCCTGGCATTCCCTCATGCTGGCTATCACACCTGCTACAAAAGTCCCATGGCCTAAACCTATCAGCATGAGAAGGAAACAAAATAAAACATTAGAAGACAAACTATTTCACTGCCGAGAATTTTTACCCTGAACATCACCTATAGCAAAAATCACATAAATTTAACACACTTTACAACAAACCACAAGTGCTGGGTTCAGTCCTAGTCTTTTTGAACCGTACTTCATTACCGGGTTCAATGGGGACAGAATTTGCAGCACGCTGTAGCCAGACAACCAGCTGATAAAACTTGGGTGATTCATTCTCCAGTCCATCCACTCCTGATTGCTACCAATGAAATCATGACAAAAAAACAGTATTTTGGAAAATGCAGCTCATTTCAAAGTAAATGTATTTTAATGTGGACTACTTAAAGGATTTTTATACTGAGTCTGCAATAACCAAGATTTGTGAAGCATGAGCAATGAGATAAGAAAACATTTTCTCCTCTCCTCAAAAAACCCTTTAGCTTTTACTTTATTGGACCGCCCACATTATATTTTTGAGCTTCAAATCTGCCTGCCCAGCAACCCTCCAGGCACAGAACTTTGCAGAAAGAGCTGCCCAAAAGCAGGCACTGCAATGTAAAGTAATTACTATGTACACAAAACTATGGAGGTGCACACAAGACTGAGCAAAACAAGCATCTACCTTGAACACTAGGGAGATTCAATGGCCAACTGACTCACTGACCCAAACTGTATGAAGTTAATAATTGTGAAAGTACATGGTCAAGGCAAATCAGGGTCAACACATGAAAAAGGAACACAAACAGTGTAGAAAATAAAAGGTTCAGTTGTATTGAATAGAAAAACTTTACAGGAAGGTGCCAAATTCTGATCAGTTTAGGACTGCACATTTTGCATGTTTCTCAAATAAAATAAGGAAGGAAAATGTTGTCCCTCATCGGTACAGAAATACGTACCTCTGTGAAACAGCAACATGAAAAGGAGTAGGAAAGAAAACTCCTTTGCTGGATTTGCTCTAACTGCCACCTTCTCTGGCAACATATTCACAGGTCCACAGTAATCTTTTGCCCTGACATTTTTCAACAGCCATGATGAAGTGTCACATATGACTCCAAGGAGATTTATGCACCCACCCTCTTGGAACCTTAATACTCCCTGCTGAATTCAGTATGAGTACAAAGTGCTTGGGGCACTGCAAAATTAAGCTTTAAATATTAAAATTTAACAGGTGTTAGGCAGCACATCAGCAAGCACAAAACACACCAGTGTCGAGAACAGTTGGAAAAGTGCACAGTAACTCACCATCATCCAAGGTTCTCTCATTAGTCCAGTTTGTTCTCTCCTTTACATTTTTGAAATGTGGATGTTTCTCACTCAGACCGGTGTCAAACACTGCTACTCTCACACCAGCACCTATTGAGAGAAAACCATTGCTTTTTCTGGTTCAACTCCATAGCAAATCTCCTTACACTTCACTTGCTTTTCCAAGAAGGTTATTGTTCTCAGGCAATGAGCAAAAGCGTACCTGTGTAACCCATCTGCCAGAGGACATCTGCCTGCAAGGTCTGAGCGACCTGGCGAGGGATGGCCCTCAGCAAGCGCCTGCTCGAGTGTCGGCCTGTGGCGTGCCAGAAGCCAGAACCCAAAGAAAGACTCGCTCTTCTCAAGGGGCGGGATGACTGCCACTTCTGAGTCCACCTGGTCTCATTGCAGTGCAGCATTGGATCAGCTATATTGGATTAGGAAAAAGAAAATTAATAACAGCACGAGGAAAACCATAATATAATTGATTCTTAGGCAAACTTAAGACATCATACTGTTACAACCGAAGTTTTAGATTATTGAGTAGCAATTTTCTCTAATCACAATCAGTAAAAGCTTCTGGTTTATACACTATGGATACAGAGGTCCCTATTCTTAGGTAACCAACTGCTGCAAAAGAAATGTTTCTATGTTGTAGATGGAAATACAGCAGGTTTCAGCAAATGTATGATTATTTTAATTTTATAACCAAAAGAAGAGGTTTCTGTTAATTAAAAAGAAACTGCAGGGCACTTCTCATTTGTGCAATACTAAGCTGATGGTCTGAAATAAGGCTGAGAACACTTTTCCAAAACAGATCTCATGCAGCCACACAGAAAATAACTTACACTCCGAATACTTGAGTGACCGAAAGACCTTTCTCTGAGGTGTCACACGCTTGATGTTTGGATGATCTTCCAGTGTGAGGACTCCATCCTTCTGCTTCTCGTTGATCTGAATAACTTCAAAATCGCTCGGATAGTCACTGGCTGGGTTGTTGCGAGGTACAATCCTCCAGTTCTCAATATCACTACTTTTTAGCGCACTTGAAATAAATTTACTTCGAGCTTTAGCTGTGAAGTATCCATTAAAAGCCACAATATACTCTGGAACAAGAGCACAACTTTATCAGAACTAGCGTTTAAGCAGCTTCACATTGCAAAGTCTGAATTTTTCTTTTCTTTACTCAGAACAAATAATCACAATTTGTGGCCCTTTTTTGTTGCTTTTACAAGTCCACAATTTATTTCTACACTATGTAGAGGAGTAGGGGGTGTTGCATCAGGAAACATAAGAAATATAACAAAAGCCTTTGAAAGGAAGGTAGAATTGTAAGTATCAGGGAAAAGTGAAATGACATGAGAGGAGCAGGGGTGAGGGAACAGATCTGTTGTTACAAACTGATATGCCAATTCAGTGTGTCTCTTGACAGGTATGGTTTAAAGACTCTACATGGTACTGAGCTTTAGTGCAAATTACTGACACCAACTATGACAAGCTCAGAAAACAAAGTCCAACAGTCCAGTCCTTGATCTGCACCAGTGATTTGTCAGCAGGCTCCACCTCAGCTCACACCACCACATTCACTGTGTTAAAGCTCTGGCCAGCTGTGCACAGGAATGTCACTCCTGCCACCCTCCTGCAAGCACCAAGGCACAGCCTCACTGCGGGAACACTGCAGGCTCCTGAGGCAACACGTGGATGCAGGGTCAAGGTGTCCTACTGCTATCCTCTGCCATCCCAGCAGCAGCATCTGCTTCACTCTGCCTTTCCTCTGCTCCCTTCAATTATATGCCATTTTTCATGCAAGTATTATGTCAAAACTTTTTCTTTAACAAATCCAGAGAGACTACCTGCTTTTCTCTCCCATTCAAGGCCCATCTGTGTGGTTACATTTCATAACAGGCTCAAGCATACCACTGGCCAGGTTAAAACAAACAGCTACTAAGTACACCACACTTGCCCACCTGAGCCTTCACACTCCATTTTCACTTTTAAAATCCTCTGCATCTCCTTCTCCCTTCTTTCGTTGGAAAAGGAGCTAAACAAAAAAACCTTTGAAAAAGTGTTCCTCTTTCCAAATGCAGAGAATTTAGCAGATGATGTGCTTCTAGAGAAACCCAGTGTTACAATTGCACAAACACCACAAATCAGTAACATACACATAAACATAACATGGATTTTTTTTTACTGCTTAACTCTTTATTACCATGCTCCACGACTGTTGAAGTGAACTCCACTTCCAAAGTAAGACGAGAACATCCAGGACATACGTGAGCCTCATGAGAGGAATTCCCTACTCTGGTACCAAAGTGTTTTTTGCCACAGAGTAAAATAACAAACAGAACAAGCCAGACGTTGGCAAACTTCATGGTCATAGAAGAAAATGGTTTCATTCCAAAAATTCCATATAATCAAATCACAATTTTCTTCTTTATAAACTAGTTCATTTTTGTTTCAGTAAACGTTGCTTTCACTGTGCTGATCAGCTGGGTATTCTGAAAGCTGGATCCAAAATAAGTAGAGATTTCATGGTCTTTTCAGGTCAAGCCTAGTGAACAGGCTCATTTCTTTCTCCGCTTCTTCTCCATTTTGCATTAAATGATTCAGTCACTCAGGATGTGGCAGCTGAGTCCTGTACTCCATTTCTGGTGGCAAAGTTAACTCCCTAGAAGAATTAGCAAAGCTGATTGCAAGCCAACCTGTAAGGCAGAGCAATACAGAAAATAATTAGATGCATTAATAATAATAATTTGTGCAGCTGTACAGTATGAAAATCACCAAAAAAAGGACACCTTTGGTAGTTTGTTTTAGAAATAATAGGGGGGAAAGTTCCTCATATTTAATTTACAATTTTTTGCCAACACTCAAGTTTTTTCCTTGTTCAGACCAGAGCACAATGAAACACTCAGGTATTAACCTGACAAGAGAACAGGCAAGAATGAACACCAAACTCAACCACACTTTATGTAAGTGGAGCAAAGAGCTAAAAATGACATGCAAGTTCCATGGCAGGGAAAAAGTGCAAAATAAAATACTAATATGATAAAAGTGTCCATGGACACTTTAAAAAGCATGTTGTTGTTGTTTTTTTTAATCAGAAAAAACAGCAAATAGAAATAACGCACAGAACTTCATTTTACCCAAGATGAATTCAAACTCTAGGCCAAAGCCAGGTAAGAACAAGAGATACCAGTAGAGGCAAAGCTTTAATGACTGTGCTTGAAAATCTGCATGAAAAAAGTCTTCCAAATTTTTTTGAGCTGGGGTATGTGTTATTAAAAACATGGGCACCTGAAAAAATAAGTGCTGGTTACACAGGATGTGAAGTTAAAGAAAGGAGTTTAAAGTGTTTTCCATATGGAGGGACAGCCTCTTCCCCTTATGTTCCAAACTACATAATACACTCAAGAAAAATTGAAACTCTAGTGTTCTTCTGAATTCCAAACACTCAACCAGCAACTGAGAGATAAAAGGTCATTAAAAGATAAGAAAAGAGAAACATTTTTGTCTGGTTTGTCACAGCACCTGGAGAAGCAGAACAGAACTGTATATTGCAGCTGTAACAAAGACTGGAAAGTAGGAGCCTTATTAGGGGATTCACATGATTTAGGGGAATGATGGGCAGACAGCACAACAGATGAACTGAGTCTGAATGTGACAGCATTACTTCATTTTTATTTAACTTTATTTAGCTTTATCAAGTATTTCCATGTAATAGGGGCAGAAATTACCTCTGTTTTTATTTGACTGACAATACCATGACAGACTGGGAACTGCTTGTGATTATAAAGTTTCCCCTTCATTCCTAACTCAACAGTTAGCGTACACTGACTTCCGTCCTTGGCTGATCTCTGCCTGGCTTATCACTTCATCAGTTAATAACCCCTATAGCAATAAAATAAAGCAACCACACAAATGAGTAAAACAAACACCCTTACGGCTGATGACAGGTTGTATATAAGGAGATAACGAAGTACGATGGATATTAAGTGCAAAGGAGCAGCACGCCCACAGATTTATTCTGTTTAACACCCATACCGTGAGGGGCTGGCCGGGTGCCACACTTGCCAGCTTGCCCCTGCCCTAGAAGAACACGCTCGGAGTCACTCCCTGCTTCAGCCGAAGCGAGGGCACCGCAGCCCGCGGGCTGGGCACGCCGCAAGGATCACCGGCTGCAGTGCAGCAGCACCGTCCCGTCCGGAGAGCTCGGCCGGAACCACGAGCGAGCCCTGCGAGCCCGGGCCCGGTACCGCCCCGGCCGGACTAAAGCCCCAGTGAGCACGGCCGGGCACCGTGCGGGGCAGCGCCGCCGCTCCCGGCCCGGGCAGGGCGGAGGTGAAGTGACAGCCGGCGGGGAGCGCCCCACGCCGCGGCGGCGGGCGAGGCAGCCCCGGAGACGAGGACAGCGAGCGCCGCCCCGCCCTCCCCCCAGACCCTGAGGGAGCCGCGGCGCTCCCGGCCCGTCCCGCCCGCCCCGTGCTCACCGCGCCGCCGCCGCCCGGCCCGCCGCCATCTTCAGCGCTGTTTACCGGCGCGCTCTCGCGAGAGCCCCGCGGGCCCCGCTGCGCACGCGCGGGCGGTGCCGGGCCCGGGAGCTCTCGGAAGAGGCGGGCGCGAGTCCCGTTACCCACAGGAACAGCGCCCGCGGCAGCCCCAGCGCCAGCAGGTTGTATTAAAGCCCTTGCCAAATCAAATGTATGGGTTTAAAGCCCCTTTGCCAGCGAACGGAAGGCGTTGTTGGCAACACAAGTTGTATCCCGCACAACTGAAGCAAACGGCTTTGAGGGCCAGCTGAGGTTGGCGTCAGCTGTGGCCAGACCCCAGTCGTGGGTCCATGACCCTGATACCCCTCCCAGCTGTTCCCCATCTTCTCCACAACTTCATAGCTGTCGTTTTGAATGGCTTGGATTTTAATGGGGTCCAGTTTCTGATACAGTGGGAGGAGTCTCAAATTCTCTCAGCTTTAGAAATAGACACCACGTAGCACTATGCGAGGGACTGTCACTTATTGTTAGAAATAACAATATTGTTAGAAATAACAATAACTGTACCTGCTCCTGCCCAATTATCTCAATGAGAAAGTGACTACAGATTAACATCATCAGCACTCTGTCATAAAGGAAAGCAGCAGAGGAGCTATTTAATACAAGGATACAGAGAGGATCCACACTTCTCTTGTCTAGATTATGTAGCTTGCTTAACAAGGTATGGATAAATTACAGAGTAAGTCCTCCAAGGTTCATTAAACGTTTTTGCAGCACTCTGATCAGAACTGTCTCATGGGACATCGAGTTACTCCTATTTCGCTTTGGCTGCCAAAGCTTGCTTGCGTAGAATTCTGTTCAAATACAGTGCAGACCATGCCCACAGCCATTCAGGCAGGCACTCACCCAGCGTGAACTGTGGAGAGGCACAGGGAGACAAGAGAACAGAAAAATAATTAAAGGAAGGGACAGACTAAGATATATACCATTAAAGTAGACAGTTTCTCAAGTGACTATTAAAGCAAGGCAAAAAGTGCTTGAATATCATCAACTAATTCAACCCCTCAGAAGCACACATATTTAGCTATTTTGGATGTAGCACCCACAGCTGAGCAGTTAAGTTCTGCAAATAAATCCTGCATCCTTGATTTCATCAAGTTCACAACAGCAATTCTGTCCACTTCCTTTAATTGCCACATGTTGCCAGAATGCATCCTATCTCTTCTATGCCTTTTGGACTAATCCCCACTTCTTCATTTGCATCAACTCAACCCAATGATATAGGAAGCACTCGGTAGGATACATGAGATGTGACCAATGTACATAAAACAGTCTGCCCCAAAAGTGAAAACCTTAACAAATGGAGGACCTGCTTCCAGGTAACTCAGAACAAAGATACCGCTTTTTTCCTGCTATTATTCCATCCTCCCTACCCACTCTTCCTCAATGCACAGATATGCTCAATATATGAAGACTGAAAAAAGTTATTTCCCATTTCTGCTCCACATTTCAAGGGAGAATTGGATTCACTCTCTGACCTTAAAAATAAGCATGCCCAAGTATAAGTTTCTAAAGCAGAACTAGTGAGAAGATATGGCACAATGCCTTAAAGTCAACAATACATAATGTACTTTTATGAAACATAATGAGCAGTTTTCCTTCAGATTCCTAAGAAAGTAAACAGCTGATTTACCTCCACTGACAAACAGAAAAGAGCTTAATGAATTCCATTACCTGTATTGCATGCTTCCAGTAACCAGTGGTCCTTATGGATAACCCAAGAGTAGAAACAGCATGACTTGCATATTCTTCAGCAGTAGGAAAAAACACAGATCTCTTTGACATAATGCTGCTGAATGCTAGCATTTTTGTAGTAGTTACAAATGGCATTAGACTCTGAACAAAAATTCCTTTAGAGGCATACTCATAATGTAATGCTCTACTGAAATAGTCCAAGTAGCTCTAGAAAGACAAAAGCAGAAAGAGACTTTTTTTTCTTTTTTTTTTAAACAATGCAATCTCAGGGCAAAACTTTATTAAAATTACAAAAAAGTTTTAACATATTTTATGTACCATCTCAATAAATATTACTAAATAATATAAAAATGTGATTTTCTGAAGTATTATCAACATTTCTGTGTGTTGTTATTTTCTATAAACCTGCCATGGTAGAATAACCTGCAGAACAAAGTGATTGCTTATCACTATCTGACAATTTCTGCTTTAAAATAGTACAAAAACATTTATTTCGTCTAAAATAAACACCTTATTTGGTCCGGGCGGCATTGCAAGGACACTCTACCAGCTCTACCTACTATTATCAGAAGAAGAAAATAAAGTCACATGCTTTAATATATTTAGAGGTAAATTTTGCATTCAGCTGTCTTCTCCAGAAGCCAGGTTAGTTACTTCCTGGAACTCTCTTACACAGAAAGATTCATAAATGTCTATCTGCATGACCTCCTTTAGCTAATTTTACTTTTACAGAACAAGAAAAGCACAAGGCTGATAACTGGGACTGCTGCAGTCAGACTGAAAAATGAGTCTGGCTCAGTCTTACCACGGCAGCAACACTGATGCCTTCCCTGCTGAAGCTACTGCTGTGTCACACAGACAGTTCTCCCTGAGAAAGAGCTTCTTAGACTCAGCTTGTGAGCAGATATCTTTCTTCCAGCATCACCCAGCTGCCCAGTCCTATTCATTACCGGCTGGATCTCTCCAGGAAGGGCAATTATGGGAGAGTTCTTTCCACTTGTCCCCAAATATGCCACAACACTCTTTGGTATTACATGAAGCAGCAGCTTGGTTTGGCCACACTCTGTGTCACAGTGGTGGCTTGAGCATGAGTACAGCCCTTTTTGCTACCAAATACTGGCATGCAAGGGGCTTGAGGTACATGCACAGTTCAGCTGAAGAAGAGAGAGATTAAATAACTGACCCTTTCAAAGGGGCCCACAGAATTGCCTCTCTGCTTTGTGCATCTGAGAAATGTAGTACTTCTCCTAGAATAACTGTTATGCCATAGTTCACACAAAATGCAAGAGCACTGACTTTAGCTCAAAGCCCAGCACTGATGAGGATGAAGAGTTTACTGCATAATACATGTATCATTCACCTCCAATATTTAAACAAATCCCTAGAAAACATTCAATTATTTTGGCATCCTTGCTGAATGTGTTCAAAAAACCCTCATAATAACCAAACTGTAATGTACTTGCCAGTGCATGCCATTTAACATCACAACTTACTTTAGAGGCTCCATAGACTGTCAGCATCGGTGTTGGCTGACAACAGACTGCTGAAGAAAGGTTGACAATTGCCCCTTTCTTCTTCTTTACCATGCCAGGCAGCACGATGTGTGTCATCATGGTAGCAGAAGCAATATTTACATGGATCAAGTCCCATAGGATATCCTCAGACAGATTAGTAAAATAGTCTGTGTGGCTGTAAAATATTCCTACATTATTCACTAAAATCCCAATTTCTCTGTCTTTCAGAGCCTCCTTAATGGCTGGGTAAAGCTCACGCCCCTTGCTGAAATCAGCTACTATGAAATCTGTTTCCACTTTATAGGTTTCAGATATGCTCCTGGATACAGCCTCCAGCTTCTCTTTGCTTCGGCTGACTAAGATGATGTTGACACCATGCTTTGCCAGTTCTTCAGCATAAGCCTTCCCAATACCATCTGTGCTACCTGCAAGAGAAAACAGCAATAGAACACACAAGTGAAAAACAGAGCAACACCAACCTTCTACTTTGACAGTTCTTTCAATTATAGCTTTATTCTTTTTTCTGTGATCATGTGGCACTAAATATATTGAATTCAAAGACACAACCGTAAAGACAACACTGTCAACCACCTTCTGCAGTTCCCTCATGAAAGTTTTATGTTTTCTATGACAAGAGAGAGCTCAAAGGAGAACCTTAATGAAAGGCAGGAATGCCAGATACAGGATTCAAACCTTGCTGAAGAACTAGGGCAGATATGAACACCTCATAGCAAAAAAAGGATGTTTTCTACATCTTCATCTACACTTGCAGGTAATCAAGATGTATTTTGCAAATTTGGGCAACAATTGCTGTGATTCCTTCTCAGCAGTCAGTCAATTCACTTAGCTTGCCCATCTCCTGAGGAATTAACTTATAAAGGCCATGAACAACAGCCACTGCTCAGGCAGATTAACCTGCAACCAGAGCTAATACAGGCCCAAGCTTGTGACATAAAGCTCACCCAGCACCACCAGCCACCAAGTTTCATAGTACTGGCACAGTATGTTACATAAACAGAAACAAATTTACTCCTTCATCTCTTACCCGTGACCACAGCCCATTTCCCGTACTTCTTGATGAGATCAACCCTCCCACTCAGCCTTGGAATAATGTGCAGCCTGAGCGCGCTGTAAGTGTCCAATGCCAGAGACACACACTTTCTGAATGTGTACCAAGCTCCAACAACAGCCAGGGCTTCTATATAGAAACTGCAGGTGCGACTGATTTCTCTGTACAAGAGAGAGAATCGATCCACTGCAGCCATGGTGACCACAAGCCTGAAAAAAAAAAAAAAAAAAAAAAATTAAACAAATTTAGAAAAAGACACATGCATTACAATTGCCTCTTGGGCCACGTAAACTTTTCAGACCGTATGGATAACCTTTGAGATTCAGCATTTTACAGTTTGAGAACTGTTTTGAAGCAGGAAAACCACAGGTAAGTCTGCTATAATTTGGGTGTCACCTACCATCATCCTCACTGATTTAGGTACTGTTTATCCCTTTTCCTAGGGTTGAACTATTAATCAGTTATACTGCAACAACCATAATCAATGATTCTGTAAATAAAACAATTCAAGCAGATGCTTAACAGGTGAAAACCCATTTTGGAAGACGAAAAACTACCTACAAGAGAGGCAAGGATAACCAGCACGAGAGAGCTGAGACACAAAGAACCAATGGGCTCTTTCAAGGACGAAAAGCAACACGAGAGACAAAGCAGTCTCAGAGACAGAACGCCAGTCCCCAGCGCTGTCGAAAGCATCGCATCTACGCTGTCCTTGACCCACGGCACGGCGCAGCGCATCAGGCACATCGCGCTTGCTGTGCCTCACACAGCTTTTACTACTTAATACACGTTTTAACATGCACAAATCCGTTCTCTCTTCGGCAGGACCCGGCGCGCCACCCGGCACCGGCACGCCCCGCCCGCCCCTCGCCCGGGGCGGGACAGCGGGCTCCGGGAGCGCTCCCTGCGCCGGCCACCGGGCCCGGGGTCTCGGCCCCTCGCCCAACCCCGGCCCTCAAGGACCCGGCCCGGGGCCCTCCCTGTCCCGGGCTGCCCCCGACGTACCCCACCCCCGCCGCGGCCCTGCCCCGCCGATGCCTCACCAGCCTGGCCGGGCCGGGAGCTACGCCCGCCGCGCCGCCCGCGCCCGCCGCCGCCTGCGCCGCGCGGGGCCGCCGGGAGCGGCCGCGGGGCCTTGTGGGGCTGCGCGCGGCGTCGCCATGGCCACGGCTGAGGCGGTAGCCGGGGCTCGGGCTGGGCCCCGTCTCTCGCCCGCCGCAGACTAAAACCTGTGGACATTTTGTCTGAAAAAGGCAGAGCGTAAATCCCATACCGGCTCGGGGGGTGTTAGGATGCAGGCGGCGCCCGCTGGAGACCCGGGCAGTGGCCGGAGAGGAGAGATCCCGGCGCCTGAGGTGTCAGAGGCGCCGCCGGGCGACACTGGGAGCGGAGGTGCCCACACAGAGCGTGAGGGCAGCGCTGTGAGCACAGGTGAGCCCCTCGGCTCGCTCGCCAGCACACAAAGCCTGCACATCACGGCTGTTCATACTCATCTGGATGCAAATACGAGTGTGTGCTTTCTGCCAGGATAGTCACTGGAAATCTGACATAACTGAGGCATACTCAGATGCTATCTTCCTGTGATCTTGTTCGCTTTCCTGACATTTCTTTACTTTCCTGCTGCTGGAGAAGTATTTCTTCTAGTGTTGTAGTCACACAGCTAGCCTGACCTCTAAATCACAGAGTCACAGGACGGGTGAGGTTTGAAGAGACCACAGGGTGTCATTGCTCCGACCTCCCTGCTCAAGCAGGGCCATCCCAGAGCACAGGGCACAGGCTTGTGTCCAGTGGGTCTGGAATATCTCCAGTGACAGACACTCCTCGCCCTTTCTGGGCAAACAGTTCCAGTGCATGTCACCCACACTGTAAAGAAGTTCTTCCTTATGTTCAGGTGGAAATTCTGTGTATCACTTTCAGCCCACTGCCTCTTGTGTTACTAAATATATCCGATTATTATGTTTTAATTATAGTCATACTTAAGTAAGCTGGTACAATCATCTTGTTTGCACTTTCTCTTTAAATGTATGAACTACAAGTGCAAGTAGAAGGTTCAGGGCAAGTATTTGAAGAGACAAATACTGAAATTGCAATTAATTAAAGGCAGTGTAAAGACACCTTCCAAGGATCACAAAAAGGTAAATTTGTAGAAGAGCTAAACTAACAGTGCTTGGGGTGACTGATACACCATTGCTGTAGTCTCTTTACAGTAAACTCAAATTGGTGTTAATTAAATGTAATATATATTAAATGTCTAACACCATAAGAACATTGGTGTCAGTACTTTACTGTCACTGTGCATTATAAGATTAATGGACACTATCTGACTTCCAGATGTAAAAATAAAATAAAATAAAAGATGCTGATTTCAATAATTAAATTGCTACTATTTATTGTATGATGCGGTGTAAAAAAGTTTTATTAAAAATGTCAGCAGAAATCTCGGTTAAAACACTCTCTTCTTGAAATTCATATTCAAATGCTCTTCAATATTTCTCTAAAGTAATTTGCAACATGACACATTTTCCCCACCCTTTCTGTTAAATTGCAACTCATTTTCTTATTTATAAAGCTGTTAAAACTCAAGAGGAAGAAGTCAACTCTACATCCAGAGCAGACCAACAGAATGAACAAAAAGCAGGTATTGATCAGAAGTCTGGAACCAGCTCATCCAGTCAAAGAACAGAGGAAAAGAGAGGTTCTGTAAGGTAATACATTGTTTGTGGATGTGTTGGCATCATCAGGAGTTTTGCTATTCTGTGTGTTCATCTCAGTTCTGAAGAACAGTTTTGAAGATAAACTTGAGAATAATGGATAAATCAGGTATTGGTGATATTTCCAGCATCTGTACAGATGTTTGGGTTTTATGGCCACAGTAGCAAACTACACTCTGGCCACATGATGAAGTTGTTTAATGGGTCTGGAGAAAATTGTGCAAACTCCCATGGAAGTCACGTGCCAGTAGAGTTAATCATTCCTCTGCATCAGTTCAGACAAAGCATTCTGATAATTCCTAGTGGCATTCCCAGCCAACCAACAGCTGTATATCAAAACTAACTTTCATGAGTGCTGTTTTGGAGTCAGCATTTCAAGAAAATGTTGGGTTGATTACTATTGATTTTTCTACTCTGAAAAAAAACGTTGCATTTTGGCTCTGCCACCAGAAATCCTGTACCAAAGCAATGAAGAATGGGGGAAAGAATTGGAGAGGAAGCTAGCACTAGAACCAGAAGCTAATATAAAATCATGCCGCCCTTTTCCAAGAAGATGGACTCTCTACTTCCCTGCCTGTTTTCCTATGAACCCTCTGTTTTTTAGCAGGAGGGCCTGGTAACTCACTTCAAAGGTAGAAATTAAAAGCCACACTAAAAAAACCCAGCTTTTTTTTTTTTTTTTTTTTAATTTGGAATATAATTTTGAAAGCTGTAGCTATTTCTCCTGCATGAAAGAATTGTTAATTGTATTGCAATGGAATCTGTAAGGAAACCAAAGATCTTAGAATGTGCACTGAAATATATTTTTTATTTTGCTTCTGCTTCCTGTACTATTTCAGAATGACAAAAAAGATTCTGCTAGACATCTGTAAACAGCAGAAATTATACTGGACCCCATACTTAAATGATACACTGTACCTGCATTATAAAGGTAAGATGTGGACATGACTGCCTAGCTTGATCATTCTAGGTAGCATTTTAGCAGAGAATCTACTTCATGGCTCACTGAACTAAGGTATCTAGTCATTCTTCTAAATTAGAAACACAATTTTATGTAATTCTGGATTTGGGAAGTAAAATGAGTCAATATGTAGGTAGAAAAGTAAACTGTACATCTAACTCTCTTTGTGGAGCCTTCCAAAGGATCAATAGGGATCAAGTGACATATTTTTGCTTTCTTTTACTGAAACAGGAGCCTCTGAGAAATTTCTTAAAATACTGTCCTGGGTTGCAATCAGAGGAAAACATACATATTTTTCCTTAAATTGTTTGTATAAAGAGCTTTTTCCAGCTTTTGGAACTTTTTTTACTTGCCATGGTCAAGATGAAAATAAAGATGAAGTAAAGACTTGCTGCATGTTTGCAAACACTACTGAAAGAAAAAAAAAATGTTAGAATGAACATTGCTCATCCTCTAGTGATCTCTGAGCAGATTTTTGCATGATGCAGTTACCTGGTCCAAGTTAGCCTAGGATTTCTTCCAAATAAATAGGATATGCTACCTTATATATTTGGCTTTGGTTTTGCTATGTATTATTTAGCATTCAAAGGGCTGCTGTCATACAGACCAGAAGAGGCATTAACCTGGTTTTGCCCTTTATGGGAAACAGTACCATGAGTTCAGTGGAAATATTGCAGTAATTTCAGTACCAGTGCTCTCTCAGGTGTTTCAGCAGCTCTGGTTTAATGGAATTTTCTCATCTAAAGAGCCATTTTCAGCCAATGCCATTTCATTTTAAAACATCTTTTTTTTCTCTGCAGGATTTGACCGACTGGAGAATCTTGAAGAATATACTGGACTGAAGTGTTTGTGGCTGCAATGCAATGGCTTAAGAAAAATTGAGAATTTGGAGGCTCAGACAGAGTTGCGTTGCCTCTATTTGCAACTCAATTTAATTGAGAAAATAGAAAACCTTGAACCCTTACAAAAGCTGGATTCCCTCAATATCAGTAACAACTACATTAGGACCATTGAGAATCTCTGTAAGAACTGTTAGTGCAACAGGTTTTAGCCTCTGGCAAGCCTGCATTTCCTAAGCTCTGACTGAGCTTTGTTAGAGGCACTAGTTTCAAAGGATTTTTTTATTTGTGTTAGAATTTTGCACAATATCCATACCAAAGCCCACGGGGCTTTTGTGGAGGAATAAAACCTATGTTGAGAAACAAAAAATACGTAGAAACTACTTTAACATGGATACCTAGGATAATTAAATAGTTTTTCCTGACTACCATCTCAATAATTATCTGTGTTGCAGACAGGCTGACAATTCAGTTTTCACCATTTACTTTACAGTTAACATGTGCTTTGGCAGTTGCAGACACAATTACGAAATCTTTTATATCTGCTAAAAGATGGATTCTGTCTTCAGCAGAAAATAAAAATACTAGTTCTGTACATTACTACTTCCATACATTGGAAAATTTTGAAACACAAGCTCTTGCTTTTGTGTAACTGATTAGATTGAAACGTGAATTAAAACCAACCACCATCTGAATACCAAGCAGCTATTTTTCCCTGGGGTGAAGAAAGCAGCTCTGGAAGCCTAGCCAAAAAGTGTATGTAGAGCAGAATAGCAAATTTAGAATAAAGCTCCAAATCCAATATAAACTATTAGTTTGACAATGCATTTTTTTTACTTGCTCAGAAAGCCCTCTGTGAAGTGACAACTCTTTCCTTTCATTGTACTGTTCTTGTCTGCAGCTTGTCTGAAAGTCCTGCAGACTCTGCAGATCGCTCACAATAAGTTACGGACAGTGGAAGACATCCAGCACTTGCAGGAATGCCCAAGTATTTCTGTTCTTGATCTTTCCCACAACAATCTAAGTGATCCGAGTATTGTAGCTATTCTGGAGTCCATGCCCAATCTGGTAAGCCAAGAAGAGCTGGTGGTTTGTGTCGTGTGTGGGTGAACCACATCAAGTATCTTTGTTGGGTAGTTCAGTGCACAGTAGGAATCAGTCTAAAAGAAACATTATCAAACATCAGTTTGTTTCTGGTAGATCACCTGTAACACCTTGTTTGTTTTATTCATTTCTTGCTTTTGAAACGACAGGGGAAGTGCAGATCCAGACTGAGGTTTTTGCTACTCAAGCTTAAAAATTGTTTCCCTTGTTTCTCTAGCATGTGCTGAATTTGATGGGAAATGAGGTGATAAAGAAAATTGCTAATTATAGAAAAACACTCACTGTTCGACTAAAACAGCTGACATATCTAGATGACAGACCAGTTTTCCCAAAGGATAGGTAAGAAATACAGCCATCTTCTTTACTCAGCAATAAGAATCAAGTGCTAACAATCATTCATCCATTTTCTGTCAATACTGTCATGGAAGGAAGATTGACCAGTATAATTTATTGAAGGTGGATGACTTTGAGCAGAAGAGTATTGTACTACAGAGTTCTACAGCTCACATGCCTAGAAAAAAGTGATGTATTTTTTCAGAAAATAATTCTTGAACAGAATTGTCTCATGCCAGGTCTGTAGACCAGAGGCAAATCCTGATTTCAACAGAAACTGAGTGGTTGTCTGGAACAGCTGACCCAAGATGAGACCAATCTCTGGTGGTGTAATCACCAATCAGCATTTGGATGTCTCTGTGTCTTTTGTGAGATAAATGTACATCCCTGATGCATAAGGGATTGTCACTGCTTTCTGCTTTTTTCTCTTGCAACTATTTTGTGCTGTTTCAAACTATTTTAAATTCCTCTCTCATTGCAAAGGCAGGCTTTTATAGCTGTATTACAGTGAGCTTTTGTGTTTTCATTAGAGCCTGTGCAGAAGCCTGGGCTGTTGGAGGGCTTGAAGCTGAGAAAGCAGAAAGGGAAAAATGGGAAACCAGAGAGAGAAAAAAAATCCAAGATAGCATTGATGCATTAGCAGCAATTAGGCAAAGAGCAAAGGAAAAGAAGATACAAAAGTGCATGGAAGGAGTTGCAACAGATGCCCAAGAAGGTTTGTGCTTACTGATTTGAAAGATGTCTGTGACCTCTTCAGTCTGAATGTGCAAGAGGAGTCTTTATCTGATACATCTTTGGACTAAATAACAAGTAAATCTTTTTCTTCAGGCAAGTGGATTACACAAAAGAGAGGGTAACCAGCATTTGTTGTTGACCCATCAAAATCTTCAAGGATGTATTTAAATACATAGTCTTGTGACTTGTGAGCCTTTTCAAAGTATTGGACATACCAGACATTTATTATTTAAGCATTTTCTCTAGGTGATATTTTTTTTCCTGGGGAACTTCTGTTCTCTGGGGAGTTGAGGTAGGAAAACAGATTGCTTCAATCTTGGGTGGACTACTGATCCATGAATAGCTGCTCAAAGTAGGAGCTTTTGATGCACATTCTAAGCCCACTGTAGAAGTGTTTGAATATTTAAAATGAGCATTGGTAGATTAGCTCAGCAATTTTAATGAAATTATTTCTTCTGTAGGAGCACCTGCAAATTCAAAAGATGGTGGTGGAAATTCTAGTACATCAGAAACTTCAAACAGATTAGAAGAAGAAGCTCAAGAAAAGGCTGAAAAAATTAAAAATGAAAGTTTTGATGTTTGTGATGAAGTGATGACACATAGAGGAGATAACAGAGATTTCACATCTGGAAACACACCTGATGAAGTTCAAGGGGATGCACAGGAACCAGACTCTAACAAATGTGCAAATTTCAACAAGGAGACAGACGGTAACGTACACAGTGAAGAGCCAAACCAAACTGAGCATGCAGACATGATGAGCCAACCTCTGTCTTAGTGGAGCACTGCCTCTGCTGTGGCTCAAGCCAATTCATACATAAAAACATTCCATTCGATTTCCACGGTGACTAGGTGAAATCAAATAATACTGGGTAAAATATTCTTTAAATATAACAAATAGTAAATTTCTGAAGGCTTAACCTGCAACTTCTGCAACTTAAAGGTGGAACTCCACTTCTCAAACATGCCAGGTTTAGTGAAAGGCCAGGAGAGTTTACAGACTTCCCTTGTGCCCACATAAACTAGGCAGTCTGTCTGCCAACAGAAGCTGATCATCACTCTAAAGATGGTTTTGTACCTTCAGACACAGAGAAATGCTTTTATAGATTTGTGGAACACATTATTGCAAAATGCAAATATTAATTTATACAATAGAAGAGAGACCCAGAATATAATAGAAAAAAAACAAAGCATTGGATTGAGCTGTGAATTCTGCAGTGACAGTCCTCAGCAGTCTGGTTCTGCAGTGCTTGCTGTTGCAATGTAGACATTTTTTATTCAGTTAGTTCTCTGCAACTGACTATTGATTATTCTGTAGATCAACCAGGACAGGAGACAGCCACTGACCAGGCCATGCTTCCTGAGAGGGAGGAATATGCTGAAATTGAACAGCTCAAACTGGAGACACTGGAGACACTTTCTCTCGATGTATGTATTGGATTCAGACTTTGAGAAGTTCACATGTGTGTATTGTCTTGTCCAAGTTAATTCTGTAACATTCTGGATAATAAAACTATATGGGCAAGTTTTTTAAGAAAAACCTACTGTTAGGAAAAATAAAAAGAAAGAAAAAAAAGAAAAAAAAACAAAACCAAAAAAGTAAAGTTGCAGGGGTGTTTTCTCCAGTGGAGCATTTATGAAGAATGCTTCCAAAGTTTATTTTGTCCTTCAATTTTTTATCCTATAAACCCTTTTGTCCTGTAAATCACCTGAAGCTGACCTTCTATCTTTGTGATTTCTCTGGAGAAGCTAATGAGGGGTCTCATTTAAAAACAGAAATTACAGTGAAAAGAATCTGGTAGACACATTTGTCCTCTTAATCAAAACTCATATGAAATACGCAGTTGAAACTGTGAACTATTGCAGAAAAACCATGGGGAAGAAATAGCTGACAATGATAGCCCCATCATTCTAAATGTTACCCAGTGTTAGATACTGTAAATTCATTTTCAGAATAAAACTCTGATGTCTGTTTCCAAGAAGAGCAGAATGTACACTATTCAGATATATAAGTGATTGACATTTGTAGTATGGTCTTCTATTATCTAAAATGTCTATCTGATGCAACATTTAAACATGTTTACCACATTGAACCATGAGGTTAAATATATAGATACCACTGAAAAATACAACCTCACTTCAAAGGAGAATTGTTCAATATGTCCTTATTAGGACACTGCTGATAAACTGACAGTACCAGACTTTGATATAATCAGCAATAAAAAGTTGTGAGCTTATGATTTCCCTGAGCACTTAATACATCCTATGACACCCTGTACTGCCATTGTTAACTACTGGCAGAAAAGCTTCATATCTTTGCCATGCTCTTAATTTCCAAGGGAAAAATTCCGTGTTGTTATTGAAGGGCTCAGCTCACTGCTTTGGTAGAGGCTTTGCTGCTGCTTCCTCCTGTTGAGCTGTTTTTAATCATAGGTTTAAAAAAGGAAGTGGAGAAAATGAGCAGCAATTAAAGTGTGCACAATATTATTCTTAAAAGTAGATCTTGCAGTGCCTGAAATAAAGGTTGTAGTAAAGTTAAAGTAAATATGTAGTGACACTGTAGGTATCCACAATGTGAAGATCTCCTTGATTCAGTGTTTGTTTTTCCCTTGATGCTCTATGGCACCATAGGAAGATCCTGTGCACAAACTTCAAGGCAGTATAAAAATAACTCTTAAGCACACATCTGTGGGCTTTTAGAGGCTTAAAAATTGGGACTATTTTAATTCTACAGAAGGAAAACCAAACCCAAATCACACACTCATGCACATTTCAGTGTTCTATGCTACTTGTTCTCCAGCAACATTTAGTAATAGAAAGAGCCTCTCCCAGCAGCCTCCAGTACTTACCCTATTGCAGATATCCCAAAAAATCTTAGTGCTGACATAGCAGGGAATGGCTGGGAAGATGCTGATAGTGAGAGGATCTGGAGCAGCACTGTTGTCTTTATTCATATCCTGAGTCTCTGGATGGTCTCAGAAGGAATATAAGGGAGAAGAGTGGAGGAGGATTTGCAATGAGTGGTTATGACATCCCTGTGTCAAGCAGAAACAAGCTCCTGTTGTTGCACATGCCTTGGCAGCGTGGGAACCACATTCCCATGTACCTCAAGTGTGTTAACTTGTAGTTGATCTGCAAATGCACCCTGATGACTGAAACAAGACTAACAGCTGTCATCTCCCTATTGACATCAAACTCCGTATCAGTCTCAGATCTTAATTTGTACATTTTAATGCAATTTTTATAAAACTCTGTGACTTCAGGACAATGCTGCAATTGCAATGCAACCATATCAGGAAGTTTCCTGATTTCTACTCTTGTTTTTAATTGTGTAATAATCTTCACCATACAAGACAGTACAGATGTTCCCGATGCTACCACACCAAGCAGTCTGCTACAAAGTCATTAAGTGGTAAAAATATCTAAAAACAAAAGGAGGTGCTTATTCTAGTATTGACCTACAGTAAAAAAAAGTGGCAAAAGGTATTAGTTTCTACCTGTGATTTTGCATTCCCATCTTCTGTGTTTCCTTTCATGTCAGCAAATGATAGTTGTCTGATATCTTCTAGTGAAAAGCTGAAATTATTTGACCTGTCTGGGGAAAAACAGTTCTCAGCAGGTTTGCAGTTCTGTGTCTTAATTATGAGGCATTCACAGTAAAACATTGGTTTATTAGGTGTGTTTAGGTTAACAGAGTTTACCTGATATGCAGTTTCAGGAAGCCTGCATGTCTGGATTTGGCACTTACCCATACAGATGGGTTGCTGTTGGGATTAAGTCTACTGAATAGACAGGAGAAAGCTAAGAGAATAAACCATGTTTGCTTTTAAAATCCTGGTAATGCCTTACTCTTTATCCTGTTTGCCTTCATAATCACACAGCATAGTAGAAAACAGCATTCAGTGTGACATTAGGGCTATTTCTGGAGACAGATGAATTTTCCCTTTCCCACATGTGCTTAACAGCAAACTGTGCCTGTGAGAGGATGGCAGTGGGGTCCTGCTGGCTGTGGCCTCACACCCTGATGAGCACTGCTTTGAAGAATTTGTCTAATGAGCCAGAGATGTCATTTTTTATGGGTTATAGTAGCTCTTCTCACTGATTATTGATCTGTGATTGTTTTCAGGATCTGCCTGATTTAGAAGATGTGGTTGTAAGTGAGTTTTCCCCAGAAGAGGAAATCTTTGTTCAGAAGGTAACATTTTCATTAATTCCAATAGTGAAACTTCCCTAAACACATTTGCAAAAGTTATGCAAAATGAGGATAATCTAAGTTGTGAAATGCTAGTCTGGGAGACGCAATCACTTATACATTTACAAACTAAAATGGGTGGTTTCAGCCCTTCATATCTACATGTAAATCTTCCTTTGTTTAAATCTGACTCTTTCACATTTTTGTGTAGCAAAAATAGAATAAAAACTTATGATCAGTAATACAAAAGTTACATAAGTTTAATTTCTTAATAGTATGTAATGTTATACTGAAGATTAGTCTTAAAATATGCTGCACCAGTTTTAATATGGGGAAAATTGCCTGCTGCTGAATAAAATCTGACTTTTCAACTGAAATCACAGAGAAATTGAAACTTCTCTCTAGTACAGGTCAGTCCTTGTCCATCTTAGAGTTTTGCTTTGCTCAAACTAATCTTTTAGACACAAGGCTATAACAAGAAATAGAAGAGAAAAAAAAAGAAGACAACTAAGTTTAAAAGCACAGTTTTGATTTTCATGCTGATCACAGAATCATACTGGCCTTGCTGGAGACAGAGGCTGGTACAAGTATGTGCTCTTACAAGTCTTTCCAAGATAATGCCAACTGTTCCTACAGCCAGCATAAGGCATGGAATTGATTTGTCCTTTTGATCACAGACTCATTACAGGGTTGCAAAATGTCTTGGCCAACAAAGCCTCCAATTAAAAGAAGACAAGGAAGGAGGATTAGGGGAGCAGGATGTGTTAGCAGCTGTCCTGCTCCAAAGGCTCAGTTCTCAGCTGAAGACAGATGAAGATATTGATCAGGTTCCTCTGTTTGGAGTAAAATATTGGAACAGTGCCCACACACTGCTCTTTTTATGACCTGTTAATTAGTTTATGGTCAGTTCATTGGTGATGCCTGAGAAATTGCTAACCTTAGATTCATTCACAAAGCAGCAGAGCTATGAGTGAAGCATACATTCCACATATTTTATGAGAACAGCGCATTAAAGCTGACAACTGTTACATGGATCCAAGAGATATTTACTTATCCTTTGGCTTTTATATCTAAGAATAATTTTTCAATTACATGTCTACCTTTACAGCAGGACTATCACCCAAAGATTGAAATAATTTCTGAAGTGACAAATGACAGCGATTCTGCATTAGAGGAAAACAATAAAAGCATGCTTGAGAATTCAGCAGAAGAAATTCCAACAGCAATTTTTTCAAATGTATGTCAGAACCATAAAGAGTATGAAAAGGAGCACTTAAGACCCTTCCTCAAAAGCTTCTTTACAGAGCCTGATAATTCAGAAAGATACCTGGAGATCAAAGATAAAGAGGCAGCCCCTTTGAAACCCTTGATACAAGAGGTAATCACTGAGCCCAAGGATCATCTGCTGTTGTCACCAGTCTGTCATCAACCAGATGACCCAAACTCTTGGGAAGAGGATGGTAAGATTACAGTGACATTATTAATCATAGAGATAACAGGGGTGGCCCAGGCACACTAAGGATCTGTTCAGCTCCTGTTGTTAGTTACAATCACCTCTTCCTTTTATTGATGTGTGAATCCTAATAAATTAGGAATTTAAATGTTTTCTTTTTCTACAGAGGATTTCTTACTGAGTTTCATTTAAATTGTTTTTAAAAATTTGGCTCTGTATTTCTTTTTCCAGTATTAAAGACCATAAGTGAGTTTCATTTTCCCTTTGCCTTTGTGCATTTAACAGGGAATGGCAGTGATGGAGAAGGAGAAGGCCTGGATGAGGGGGAAGGATGTTCTCATAAAGCACAGAGTGACAAGGATGGTGAGAATGGATTGGATTAATCACTTTGAAGAAAACATATCAAATCTTGAGCACAGTGTTTGCCTGACTGCATGGAAATATTCCCAAAATATGGGAATAGCAAAAATTTGGAGGCCAGCAATGGGACCATTTGTTAAAAGTGACGTAAGACTGTGATATCAAAATTCACTGCCCTTGGCTCCAGCTCCTCAGGGCAGCTGCCAGTTCACTACTTTGAAAACTGCTGTTTTGAGTTTAAATTCCAGTCTTGTGTTACTTGTGCCTTTGCATCCTTCTAGAAATGCCTTAGTTATGTGTTTATATATCAGTTTCATTACAGATTAATTAGTCTCAAGCGTAATTCAGTGTGTCTGTCATTTGACTAAATAAAAATTCTATTTGTAACCATATATATTTTCACTTGGTGTTTTATATTTTAAGTCCATACCAGTGTGCATCATAGCAGATGGACTCCAATGGCAAATGGAAATTGCTTCTTGATGGGATAATTTTACTGATCTAATATTCCTTGGCATTATGATTATTTATGCCTAAGAAGATGCAGAAATAGCATCCATGCACAGAAAATCTGGTTTTACCTTTTAGGGCATCTGTAATGAAACATACACTTATATCTGCTGTTTTCATTGTTTTTCATTGAGATGTGTCTCAGGATCTGGATTTTGAGTACAGCCAAGTTTAGATTAATGTCTTTTTTCATATTTCTATACATCTCTAATAATTTGCAATAAATGGAATTGAACAGTTCTTGTAGGTGTGCAAATTCAAAGAAATAAAATATTATTTTGGGCTTGTTGAAAAGATGTATTTTCTATCAGCTGGGCTTAGGTGCCATCTGGTGGCAAGAGTACCAGACCACCCTCAGAGAGGACAACACAACTGCTTTAAATTTCATCCGTTTTCCACCTTGCAGCGGTTAAAACAAGCTGGTAAAAGCCTTGGCCTGCAGGACAGGGCCGGGGTAAGCCAAGGGCCTGTGGAGCACAGGGTTATCTGAAAGCACTGGCACAGGAATCTGCTCTTCAGAAAGCTGCAAATGCTGCCACCAACCTCTACGAGCTCCATCCTAAAAAAGTAACTGCTTCCTTTTCTGACAGAAAGCTGGATAAGGACTGTTTTGAGGACTTTGTGTTTTGCCTTTTCCATGCTGTGTTTTGGTGCCTGTAGACTCTTACTGTGATCTTGATATTAGCAGCTATATCTGCCCTGAGTGGCATTTTAGTTTGAAGAATTCAGCAGCTTTCCACACTGTGTTTACTTTGCCACATTTTCCATGGGAGGTCTCCCCAGCCCCTGTGGATGGCCACAGCCCACCAGCGGGTCCTCACAAGGGAATCTGAATGCTTAGAAACAATTTTCACTACTCACTGAGGACTTGGGAAGGAGACAAGGAATAAGGGATAGATGAAAGGAGTGAGAGAAATGCCAAAGCAGGACTAAATGAGAAAAAGGAAACATGTTTAATTAGTGTCTTCTGTAAAACTTTACAAATGTACAGCATAGTGCAAAAACGCAGTCTCAGCACATCAAGTAAAATGAACAGTGTAAAAGCCGAGGAACACAAGCTTCCTTCTTCACAGGAATGGTTCCCAGGTGCTCTTCCTGGAGGTTCCTCTCTCGTCATCAAGCTCCAACCTCACATTTATTGTAGAGCAAAAAGCCTAAAGAAAACCCCAGGAGCACAGGCTGGAGCTTGTCCTGCAGGACACAGCCCGAGACGGAGCCAGGGCCGAGCTGCACCTGGCTGTGCTCACAGGCAGTTCCCCAGGGGTTCATTTCTCAACCCCAACCAGACAATCCAGTCAGACACAAGCGTGTGCCCAGCCTCAAGCATGTGACAGGCTCCATAAAAATACAGGCAAACTACTCAGGAGCTTGAAGTTAAGCATGTGCTTAAACACTTTGTTGCATCAATACATTCAGTGTTAACATGACAGCAGCCTAGAGCGTGGAAGTTCAGAGAAGGGTGTAAATCTTGAACATACACTGTCAGTGTCAGGAGACACAGGCAGTTTTCAATTACCTATGAGAAAAGAAGTAAACAGAGTGCAACTCAACGACTTTCCATTGCTGGAAAGGGTAAAATGGGCTGGAAATGGGCTGAGCTAGGTGAAATTTCTAAGCACAAATCTGTCAAAAAGAAAAACCTTGTCCAGGATACACTCAAGCACATCATCTAAATACCAGGCCAGTGGGGGCTGCTGGAATTTTCCCTTAGTCCACAAAAACAGTGCCTGGGATTAATTCAGGAGCTCTCACAGCCTCGCTTCTGCACAGACCACACAACCAAGGCAGAGACAGAGCTCCCAGCGCAGGAATCAGCTGGGCAAAATGTGCTCAAAAGTGAATGTTTCTGAACTAACACATTTGTTCACATAGTGATAAATGGATGGAGGAAAGGGCTGTGACAGGAAGGTCCATTTTAAAAATGCTCATCTATTGAGGAGATTTTCAGCCTGCACTCATCTGACTGATTAGCTACACCTTGGGGTGTATGCTGCTTGACCACAATGAAATATGGATCATAACCAAGAATTGTCACAGCAATGAAGGCAGGCAGAGCATTTCTTCAAATGATACTGGCACAGTTTAAACCTCCCTGTCTAAGCCCTTAGGAGGCCTGAGTTAATTGAATTTCCTGGGTCTGTCCTACTGCATTTGGGTAACCTTCCTAAGGAAAAGCAACTCAGGTAGAAGATACTGAGATAAATAATATGTTCTCATTAGAACTACAGCGTAAAAAACAAAGCTCTGCTTTGTTGAGAAACTCAGTTGTCAGAAAGCACATGGATGGGGAAGGTTAGTTCAGCCTTTAAGGCTGGTCTCAGATGCACAAAGGGCAGAAGAAAAGTTTGTGGGACATGGTGGGCTAACCATTCTGCCTCTCTCCTACACTGAGAAGCTGAGAGTCCTTCTAATAAAGGGATCCAATAAATTAAACTGTTTAATCAGATTTTATACATCAATAAACTAACAGGCATTTCTTCAGGGGAAATAGAACTGGTCAAAGCCAAGGAAAAAAAACCCAATGGACTAGACATGGAATACTTAGCCAGCACCAAAACCCAGAGTGCACTCCCTCAGCCCTCTCTGCACATGGAAAATTGTGTGTGCAGAAAAGTCTATCCCTTTTATATTTTTTAAGTACGGAGTGCCCTACCTTTATGTAAGAGAAAATAAATTTGGGCAAAACAAATCCCAAACAACAAAAGCTCTCAACTCAGCATGGGATGTTTTGCAGCCTGTGATGATTTCTAGCTCCCCTAAGAGCCAGAGGCACATTCTTGGTAGGGTCACCCAGAAAACAAGCTTCTACACACCCCAAGAGATCATTTTCCTGTTCACCCTAGGATGAACAGGTGCATCCCATCAAACCCAGAAAATGGATTAAAAAATTATTTTATAGCATTGGACTGGCATGTAGAAATATTTTCCTAAAGAAAAACCAGCATCAACAAGGGTCAGGCATCTTAGCTAATCTGTGCTGCCCCAATAAAATCCAACAGTTTGCCATTGTGGGCACTAGTCAGGGTCACTATTTTATGAAGTCTCAGATGGACTTTAAAGCTACTTTTCACTTAAATTTTATTAAAATATTTGAAATTTCTAAAGCATTTTCAAGGAAAAAAAAATCCTGGCAAGTTCTCACTCCCCCTTGGAGCAAGCACCAGAAGTAGTATCTTGTTTTTAGAAACACTGAAATCCAGGTGCAGGGAGGGTAATGCAACAGCTACTGAACACTTCCATCTACTCATTTAAAAAAAAAAGGGCACAAAAATAAACTCTCTTACGGGTGTCTGAGTCAGTTTTGTTTCTTTACATTCAAACCTGTGGATGCTTGGATGGTTGGGAGGGAGTTGTTTCTTGGAAGCTAAATCGCTGGCTGTTGTCCATTGAAGAACTCAGGTTCAGAGGGATATCCCCTTGGACACCCACAGAGGACATGTAGGGAGCTGTATTTTCAGAAGGAACATAAAGTGATGAATTTTCAGGCAAGCTGATGAGGTCGTTCCCAAAGATGGTCTGACGGTCCAGGAGGAACTGCTGGGCACTTTCAAGAACGACATCTTTCCCTGGGAATGGAGAGCAGAAAATTCAGCTTCTGAAGGCAGGCTGCCTGGGTTTACATAAGTAGAACTGAAAAATCACCAATCCCAACTGCAGCAGCAACTGAGGAGCCTCACTCCAGCAAAATGGCTTGGAAGCACCTGAGTAGAACTTGGACTCATTCAAAAGCGCATTAGAATCAAGGGGAGTCTCTGCAGGTAACCAGGTGGGGTTCTGCCTGAAAGCTGAGATGCCTCACAAGTGAAAAAGGGATGACTGAATGTTGGAGACAGTGAGAAGAGTATGAGAGCAGCTGCTCTTCTCCTTCATTCAAGATGTATCATTCTCCCTCTTTGTAGAAGGACCAGAAAGGCTTTTGCAATCAGGGGGTGCTCCAGGACTCTCTTCAGTGTACCTGGGCTTTTAACGCCCTTAAGGTGCTCAGGAAAGAGGCTGAGGCTGGAAGTCCTTGAATGACACACAATCAATCACAACTGGGGCAGGCTCAGGTGGCTACAGCACCAAACTGGGGCAAACAAGAGCTTCTCTTTCAGGTCTGTCTATGAACAGCTGAACACACATGAACACTCATCATGATTCCAAAACCTGGACAACACTCTTGGATTCATATCTAAGGTCAATGACACACTTTATCAGTCAGCAAGTGGATCAGATGGACTGTTCCCTTGAGGTCTGCTAAAAAGTCTGGAGAAAGAGACACACAACCTGTGCCTCAGGCTCCCAGCAGCTACTGGGGCACCTCCTCTGCAGCAGGAACCAGAGGAAACCCAGGACTGTAGAGCTCTTACCACCCCTAACCACTGAGATCACCACACTGCTCAAAGGTGGCAATGAACAGGCAGAGAAAGCAGTGGAAACACTGACAGTCATGATGGGGACCCATTGCAAAACCAATTCGGTTCCATTTACCCTCAGTTTATCCCCCACCCTTTTCCCACAGCTCAGGAACTGGCTTAGCAGCTGCTGTGGAAACCCTGCTGACTGACAATCACGAAAGTAAAATGACAGACGTGGTTTTCTCCCTCAAATGGCAATCTGTCAATGCTGGACATCATATCTGGCTGCCTGAATAACATCCCACTGCCAAGTGCACAGAGCTGCTGGTGCTCCTACCTGGGCAGGTGGTGTTGAATTGTGGGTTGAACACTTTTGAGGACAGCTCAGTTGCACTCTTCTCCAGATCCACTGTGAGTCGCTGCATCTTGATGCAAAAATATAAACTACAATGTACAATTATACAAAGACAGGGGAGCTTGTTAGAACTAGGCCATGTCTGAGCACCGGTGCTTTACCCCACTGCACAACACCCACCAGTAACACAAGCTGTCCTCCCTGCCCGGCCTCTCCTCCCAGCCCCGCTGCACTTCACAGAAACAGCCACACCATGTGCTCAAGGGCAGATGTGCCTGAAGGACCGGGCTGTGGGAGGTGTAATCCCCTATTCAGCACTGGCTAATACGGTGTGAAGCTCATGTCACATGAGGGCCCAGGCTGGTGTCACTGTGGCTGCCATACAAAGCAAACCCCAGTCCTCTACAGCCAGAAACAAAGAGGAAGGCGATTTTCTTTCCATTTTCCTATGACTGTCTTTTAAGTGAAGCTAGTTTTTGCTTACACAGTGCTCTAGGCACAGAGCTCCTGCATGCATTGCTTCCAGGCTTCTCCATGCTCATGACTTTCTGTAGGACAAGCAAGAGCTCCTGGGAAATTTACTGGGCTCAAGGACTGAACTATTGAACATTGCAGCCTCCTTTCCTGGCCTTTTCTCTCATGGAATGCTTTTAAAAAGGTTACAGTCCTTGCTTCCAAGACTTGCTAATTAATATTAACTATTATTATCTTAGACAGTCTCATTCCTAACTCTCAGGAAGTGGAATTACCTAGTAAATTCAAAATTATTAAAACTTAAAAAGGATGTTGATATCATGAAGAAGGCCTAGAGGCCTTTTTGCATTTCATTAGAGTAGATAACACTCTCCTTGTGCATCTCTAGAAATATCTGGCAGAACCATCCAAGCCTTGAGTCACACAGGAGAAAGAACCCAGCCATGCAATACACTTCTAACCCTAATGCTTCTGAGCCTGTAGTTTCCTTCACTGTTTATTAAACCTACTCTTTCTGCACTGCAGAAATGTCTGTGTAAATATCAATTCCAAACAAATACTGCCAAACAATTTCTCCTTGTTCTTCATGTACAGGCATGCAGGAACCTCTGATCTAATTGCATGGTATTTTACTGCTTCTGAAACATACAGGGATGGCTGCACTTTGTAAAGGCATATTTTATAAAGAGCTTTGGCACAAAGACACTTTATAAATCTATGGTATTAGTAGGATGTGACATTCTCACTCAGAGAAAGTTTAGAGCAGCCAGTTGCAATTAAAGACTCCAGGACACCAACAGTCAGTCAGAGGTTGTCTCCAGACAAAGCCTGGCTAAGTGGGGAAACCAGGTCAAGAGTATAATACAACACTCTCCTGCTGGCCCCAGGAGATGCCTACGTGCTGTGCTTTAGCCCACTCTCCCCTCTGGTTATGAAATAACTTCCTCAGTTATGCACAAGCTCTGCTTCACAGTTCCATTATTATTTAGGCAAGGAGACCTAGGGGAAGAGGTCCCTGCAGTGGGCAGGGGGTTTGGAACAGGATGAACATTAAGGTTGATTCCACCTCAGCCATTCTGGGGTTCTATGGCTGTTATCATCATATCTCAGAAATACACATCTCTTACCGGGGACAGACTGGCTTCCATTTCAGTCAAATTCCACTCACTCAGAGATAAATTGGGATTAAAGACCTGTTGGGACAAAAATACAGTTAGGGCTCTGAAAGGCATAATGGTTTGAGATTCTCATGCCCTCCCCTGCCTGCTGGAGGGTGCAGCCCTGCACTCACTGAAGCTGCAGACAAAGGCTCCTGTGCTGACCTGTGGCACAGCTGGGCTGGGCTGTGGGCATTTGTGCTGCTGCCTGCCAGAGGAGGCACAGCACAGACACCCCATGCCACTGTCCTGTCACAAACCAGGATGCTGGTTTGAAAATCAAAGCCCTTTTCTGCTGCTCTTGAGTCCTAGGACACTCCCAGATTCACATGACTTATTTTAAAAGTATTCTGAATTTAGTAGCAGAGGACTGGTTACTGTTGCATTACGGCTTTGGTGGCAATTTCTTGAGAAGTCTGAGCAATTTGGGAAAAGGAGCTGTTGATCTGGGGCCAATTTTATGATTCATTCTCACTCTTATGACATTAGTTGCACAGAGAGAGAAGTGTGTCAGTAACAGGAAAACGCTTCCTAATGAGAAACAAGAAACAGGAACCGACAGTCAGTGACAGAGCAGGCCATTAGCAAAGCTCTCTGTAAAGTCAGAATCAAGCACAGACACTTGGGAACTGACTTGAAGAGAATAAGATTGATTTTTTTTTAAATGACTTTTCATTCTGTTTATCCATGTAAGCTTACAACATGCCTTTATCTGAAGCACCTCCTCAAGGGGACATATATTTGACATATAGATTTTTTTCTTATAGAGTTATTTGATTATTGGCAAAAAACCTTTCATATACACAATCTAGGAATATCTAAGATGTAAAATATGCAGAAAATAAATTAACCCCTACAAACTAGCTAGAGAGTCATATTATGACATCAGACCTGACACATTTATTTTACATAAATGTGTCAGGTCTGATGTTGATTTCTTCACCAAATGCAGTGTTTTGTGCTCCTAGAAGTTCAAATATTAAAAATAAAATAAAATAAAAAAGGCACAATTTAAAGCTGAAATCTTATGAGCAGGTCAAAACAGAGCTGTGACTCCACAGGCTACATGTGGCAGATAAAATGCCACATGAGAACAAACAGCATGACCTGATTCACAGCCCAGAGGAACCTCTGTGAACTTCACAGCTCTGTTTGATGCAGCCTTCCCAGCAACACTCACATCCAAGAGGCTGGCAGGCTCCAGGCTGTACTGCTGGCTCCTCAGCAGCAGCTGCAGCCCCTCCAGGCTCCAGTCAGTGCCCTCCAACGGCTCTGAAATATCTGTTCTGAGAAAACACAAGGGGAAATATTGCCACAAAGGAAACTTGCATAGAAACCTACAGAAAGCAGGACTGAGCAGCCTTCCAAAAGGATGTTTATGTTTAAATCTCATTTTGAAAACCAAGGACCCACTGTCAGCCTGGGTTTATGCCATAAAATTTGATTTAATCCTAGAGTACAACTCGGCTGAGCACACAGGGGACTGGGCAGATGGAGATGAGACAATTCCTCTCCTGGGTGACACGTGGTTTGGGGATGGATAGTCTGTGCCCATCTCCTTAACACTTGGAAAATTAAAGCTGTCCTTAGAATAAATCCTTTTAGAGATGCACTTGGAGCCAGAACAGGCTGTGTTGCCATTCTCATTGGCCCAAGATGCTGGAATTACTGTTAACTAATGCTCTTTAAAGGAGTGACTTTTAGCTGCAGGCATTTACCCTGCAGGCTGGTTTACTAGAGACATTCAGATAAATGAGCAACAGTGAGGCCCTACTGTGATTAAACCCCAAAACAGCTATAAAAAATTTCTCTTAAAATCAGGTCATTAAAAAAGGATCCTTTTTCTTCTAGTAATATGTTTTTAAGCATCCAGTGGGTTCAGAAGGAGGAATTTTATTCTCTGTAAGGACTTAAAGGAAAATGGAAGCTTTTCTGATAACCCTGTTGGGTGTTTTGGGTTCCTCTCCCTCATGGTCCTCCTTACATTGCTGCAGTTGCTACCAAGAATGAACTGCAGTTAAGTTCCACATCATCCACCCAGCTGCACCATGCTTTCCTTCTGCAGGGAGGCCTCCTGGACACTGCCCCGTGACATGGGTGCTGTTCTGTTGGGGTTTCAGTCTCAGAGCACAGCCCCAGAAGTGGCTCACTGGAATCACCCTGAGGCTGAGCCTCACATCACAGTGCCAATCCCCTGGGCAGGGGTGTAGCACAGTCCAGTGCAGGCCTGCAGATACAGATAGTCTGGGCTCCAGCTTTCACTTGGACCTTGGGCAAATCTCTCTCAATGCGAAAATCCTCTTCCTGCTCCCACAGCTCTGATGCACATCCTCTGACAGCTCTTCCTCTGCTGGCTCCTTCAAGCAAGTGATCCACATGCCCCCTCCCTCTGTGAACTGTCCCCTGGGACTCAGGAGTCGTCCTCCAGAAGGTGCCACAGGTACAGGATGGAGCTCTCCAGGCTGCTCTTGGCTACTCCAAATCACCCTCCCTCCCCACCCTGGGAATGGAGGAGAGGGCCATGAGCAGGCAGGGCCACAGCTCTCCCTGGCTCGCCTCACCTGTCCAGCAGTGCCCTCCTGCCTCTCCTCTCGGGTGGCTGGGATGTCCCTGGTGGGGCTGCACCACAGCTGCCCTTGCCCTCCAGGACAGACTGAACCATGGCCACCGGCAGCACCGGGGGCTCGGAGCAGGCCCTGCAGCCGGGCAGGGGCACCTCGGGCTCCGCGCTGGCTTTCACTCCAGGGCTCACTGGCTCCTCCTTGATCAGCATGAGGCACTTCTCCCTGCATCAGAGACACGACTGAGCACCACACACAGCTGCTCTGCAAAGGCCTCGTGCTGCTGGGAAGGGCAGGAGGACAAGGCATTGCTTCCACTGCCCATCAAACTGCCCCAGAAGGTCTTTCTGTTTCCTCAGATGGGCAAACGAAGCCAGCAGCCTCTTTCTTTTCAGCAAGCTCCAGAAACATGCTCAGCTGGAGTATCTGCAGTCACTTCATCAGTCACAGCTATAATGAATTTTCCCCATTCAATTGTTTTGCAAATACAGAAAATACATTTCTATGCACTCATCATTTCTTGGGTGAGTGTTATGGACAGGTTAAAGGGACACTGAGCTAGAGAGATTCCCCTGAAAAAGAAAAGTCTCCACCCTAGAGATAGGAATGGGATCAGTAAAACCATCCCATGCAGGAATTAGGATTGGATCAGCAAGCACTCTAGAGATGCCAATGACACAGGTCAGGATCTTGTAGTCCTGCAGGACTTGAACAGAAGCTGTTGAGATCTGACAGTCATAGTCAGATGTTTTACTTGGTTGAAGGCAGAGATTTCTCTTTTCCAATGGGAGAGGCACACCACATTATTTCCAGGTGGACAAATGACAATGAAGTTTTGTTTAGAAGCATTTTGTGTGTAAAAGCCTACCCTGCGTTACTTGTAGGAGACTTTAGAGCTCCTTGTGAACCTGCACAGCTGGAGCCAAAGTGACAAAGGCATGGAGATAACAGGGAAGGTATGTGACACTACAGAGCTTTCCTCAACACTCCTTTCTGATCATCTTCTCATCTCGTGGGGCCTAAATTCCCACCAGAAGTGCAGTTGATTTAGGAGGTACCACACCTGAACTGACTGGGGCCATGGCTGGCTCAGATGCTAAAGTCATGCAGACACAGCACAGATCAGAAGCCACCAGATGGCACTCAGTAATTAGTAGAAATAAGCAACTTAACTTGAAGGTTATATTAAAGATTTTCTGCCTTGGAAATGGCTTCCAGGTTTGTTTTTTTTTTAAATCTGAAGCTCTTTACATGCTTCTAGTTAATTTTACGGCTATGGTTTCAATTATGCAACAGATTTACAAGCAATTTCTAGAGTATAACTGCCTTGCCTTTAAGCCTGAGAAACTGTTTCCATGATTCATCTGTCTACTTACTTTCCACTGACATAGCTTTAGCTATTCTGCTACCAGCCCTAAATACACTGCATGTCTGTGGCAGGAAGAGATAAGCATTAAAATACTCTGCATTAAGTTCTTAAGTTACTGGGGCCTTTTCACAGAAAATTTGTCAAACATCGGAAGTTGTTGTGATGCAACCTTACTGTTCTCATTAGCTGTTAGATGTAAAATTTGATTGTTTCTTCTTTGCTAAAGCCAAAGGAAACCCTCTTTTCTCTCTTTCAACAAACCCAGCAAGTGTTAGTATCTCATTATTTGATTAAGTCTGAGACAGTCCCTGTCTTGAGGACAAAATATAAAGAAACATGGAATATTTCTCAAAAAGCAGAGTGGAAGTTCTCAGCATGAAACCCAGGACTTTGTTTTGAAAGTTATGTTGTTATTATACACCTCTAAAAATGTGACCCACTTTGCAAACTGGAAGAAAGTATTCCATCCTATATCTCTATAGAGATTTGTGAATCAGACAAAAACTTTGGTAGAATTACAGCCACAAAAAAACTCAAGAGCTGCATAGGCATGTTTATACCCAATTCTCCTTATTTTTAACCACAAACATGTTTACCTGTCATTTTCAGGAGGGGATTGCATATTCATGATGTTGGATGGTGATGCTTCAGTAACATCAGATATGATGGGTCCTCCAGTGATTGCAGGGCTGTTTAAGCAAGAGGCAGGCTCTGTCGATGGCTAAGAGGAAAGCAAAAGTCATATAGATTTATCATTCTGACCTCAAAACAAGTCCAAGGCCCTATCTGAGATGCTTAGGGTTTATTCACTGTCCTCCCTGTATGGAAACCAAGAAAGCTTTTACCTACTATGCAACATTATAATTTCCTCTCACTTTTCCTCCAACAGCACAGAGGAAGAGGTGTGAAATAAACCCTGTGAAGTGTCAGCAACCAAGAGGTTTCACCATGTCTGACATTTTGCCTAGACTGCTCAGCTTCTTTTGGAGGGAAAGATCCAACAGGGCTGTATGGGCCTCTCATGCCAGCTCATGTATTTTAACTGCATGACAGAAGTGTTTGGTGTCTGCTCTGATGATGGTGGGGACACCTCAGAGGCTATAAAAATCCAGCTTTTAGAACTCACTTCTTCCTCTCTTCCCTCGGGGTGAACCAGGCTGGGGTAACAACATAGAGAGTTCAGTGTGCAGGGTCTGCCTTTCCCCACCAAAGCTCATGGCCTCCCTCATGAAGGCATCTGTGAAACTGGGGAGCTGAAGAAGTTTTAAATGTCACCCAGCTAGCAAACATAATTTATTCTTGACTGCCAAGCTCTTGCCAAATTACTAACTCCATAATCTCTGTTATTGTTTCAAACATTTCCCCCCCTGGCCAAAGCCATCCCACAGAGCTCAGAGGCTGGGCTGAACCCACCGACTGTATGAAATAGGGGTCATGGAGGGGCTCTGCAGACAAATGCCGGCTGAACTTGGACACTGGTGGAGCTGAGATCCCGTTGTCAAGCATCAGAGGCCTGTGAAGAGAAACAGTTTTGTCTTCCAGCAGGTACTGACTGGCTCCTGGCTGCTCATACACAAAACATCCCTCAGCCAAGAGCTCTTGTCCCCTGTGTCCTCTGGTTTTCCTTAGCTGTAAGAGTCTTTCTTGCCTGGTGTTACAGGCAAGGAAGACAAAAAACTGTTTTGGAGGAGATCACAGAGAAGGGAAGGATGCAGACCTGCCCATCCTGCCCAAACTACCCAGAGCCCCCAGGCAGCACTCTGCTCTGCACCAAGTAGCTCCAGGCTGCATTTAGAAGAGAGGCAGGAAAACAAAATCATGAAAGATAAAACGCTAAGGATGCAGATATACACACAAGAGCTGAAGTTTCTGGAAGACAGACCTTTGTGTTTCCAAGGAAGCAGGAACTCAAATTACCTTGCAATTGCAGTTGGTTGTGTGAAGTGTGATCCCTCACCATAAGGGGGTCAAAACAGTTGCTGTGCAAGTAGTTCTGTGCTCTCCTGTCCTTTTCAGCACACTTTCTCACTAATTATTTGCCTTTTTACAAAAAAACAGTTGTCTAAGACATTTCTTTTGCTGCAAAGCTTTTACAGGGAGGACACAGCCCTGACCATGAAAACTAGAGGTCAGATCTGGCATCTCATTTCTCTGCTTGCCCACGCTATCGGAGGAAAAATTCCCGTCATGAACCTCAGCAACTCAGCAGCTTCTATTCTCCCCTTGAGTCCTTTTCTTTGCTACTTGCAGTGTTTAACTCTTCCACGAGACTCAGCTGACAGGGTAGGGAGAGATGCACATACCCTGCTGGCTTGTACAGATTATGGGCTCATGCATTCAATCCTGTGTTGCCTTTACAACCCTCATAGAAGGAGTCAGTCAAGAACACTGACTTCATGAAAATTGACTCCTTTGAGTCACTCATGGGAGGTCTGGCTCCTTTCTCTGCAGCATGGAGAAGTTTCTAAGTTGTCAAAGCCCACAAGGTAATAAAGGTAGGAACTGGAGGCAGGTCCCTGTCCTCAGCAAATTCCATTCAGAAGTCTCTTTCCCTCCTTTTAATCACAAGCACCACAAGGCAAGAAAGGCATAGCTGCTCTCCTGAAAGGCATTAAGCTTCCTAATTCAACTCTATTCACTTGCCTTGAAGAGCCTATCTAAAGATACCCCTCAGCTAAAATTTTTCTCCACCTTCCTCCTTGTAAGGCCTGCAGGTTAACACCACCAAGTGTGGATACACACCACACTCAGTGACTGTGGGTCAAACTGAAGATGTCTGTGGGCTGTTTGGGCCCAGCCCTGCACCAACAGATGACAAGTGGAAAACTGGAACCTGTAGGACCAGCAGTGGGGTCCTGCCCTTTAGCCTTCCCCTAGTTAGCACTCCCATGTCCCACTGCGCGCTGTGTTCCCCAAATGAAGGTCACGAGCTGACACGGTGCTTCTCTAAAGGGCAGTGAATGGAGCCTGTCAGCAGGTCTGACTCTGCACTTCAGCCCATTCATTTCCCATCACCATGGAGCCCTGGTCCGGTGACCGCCTGCCTGGGTGAGCTGAGCTTGTGCTTTTAGTGAGGGGGCAGCATTATGCACCCGTGAGCGTGTGCACCACACACGGGTACTTACAGCTTCCTCTTTATCCCAGTGCTGCTGGGGCTTGATTGGAGCTGGCCAAACAGAAACTGAATCAGCTGTCAGGAGAGATCAAAATCCAGTGTTCATCAGCAGAGTGATTCAGCACTCCCTGCTCTCACAGCCATTCTTATCTCACGCATTCCTCCCTCCCAACAGCACCCCAAAGCTGGGAGCAGCCATAGAATGTAGGAGCCAAATTGCATGAGACATTGGAGCCCAAAACAGAAATGAGCTGTCCAAGAACTCAAACAGCCTGCCAGGCTTTCAAGGCACACAGACAGGTGCCTGCTTTGTGCAAAGATTCCTGGATGCATGTGCTCAGCACTTTCTCTCTCCACTTTGTGCACAAAGAACTTCAGCTGGTCCTAACAGACCTGTGAAGTCCACATGCAAACATTCCAAGGCCTGGAGTTAGACCTGGATGCATTAAAGTTTTCAGAGACATTTAGAAGGGGTGCTGTAAAGTCTGACAAAGACTTTGCAAGTGAAAGAGTCAACTCCCTATGGAGAGCCTGGATGGAGGTCTGAGCTCTTTCAGTTGAGTTTTTCAGCTCTGTAAATGTCAGTGTTGATATAACAGGACATTAAAAGGGAAGCAGAGTAGCTTTAGAGAGAAATCACTTAGCAACATATTCCCAGGTCAGCTTGAACTTAATGCTCTGCTTTGACCTCCAAACAAAGAGAGCATTATTATTATATATCACAGCTGGCTCTTACTCATTGCTCAATATAATAAAATAGAGTTGCATAAAAGCCTCTACAAAAGCTCTGTGAAGCATGTGGCTGGCCCAGCCTCAGAGCTGGAGGAAGGCTTGATAACCTCGTGCATTTCTGGCCAGTCCTATGACTCCGTGATGCCACGTGAGGGTCAGAACATGGGGACCGGGATATGTGACGTGCTCAGTCATGTCAGCACCATCCAGGAATCACTGGAGAGCCTTTTCTACATGGGTCATGCTAGATTTTAAGGGAGATGGTTCTGCAGCCTAAAAGGTTGTACATTAATTCCTCAGCTATAGCAGTAACACCAGAAAATGTAATAGCTGCTGTTACATTCCCCCAGTGGGGCAATGGGTGGCCAATTCTGCCACCTCCAGCTTTCCACTGGTGCTGGCAGGAGTGGGGCTCCTCTCATGGACAAATGGAAGAGGAAGATTTGGGACACCCAAAGGCATTGGTACAAACAGAACATAGCCAACACAGGGCAATTAGTGAGAGTTGTGCTCTCTTGCTCAGGATTTCAACAGAAAAGTGGTTTCTAACATCACAAAAAGGACTGACAGGGAAATGAAAATCTTTTGCTTAAGGGTGCAGTCTGTGCTTTGTTAATGACCTGTTTCCATAGGACACATAAAAGCATCACACAACTTAAAAGAAAGGGAAGATAATTACATTGCAATATCACAGTGTGGAGATTATGGGACAAAAGATCAGAGGAGGACATAGACCAGGCAGTACAAGTGAGTTTGGAGTTTATATGACTACTACCTTGTTGATGACTTTCTGTTGCTGTGAGTGGTTCTGCCGGAGAGAAACAACTTCTCGCCAGAGAACTTCATTTTGCCTGAAAACGAAACAGAAATTTTCCATGAGAACAGAGACATCAACAGCCCATGGTGCTGCCATGATGCACAGGAGATTCAACTGTGCAAAGTCTGTCTCACTTCTGGGCTCTTGCAGTGTTTGGATCTTTTCAGGGACCAAACAAGGTCACACAATTGCTTTCCTTTTTCTTCCTTGACCTCAAAAGAACTAGAGATCAAAGACTGGAGGAAAAACAGATAAAGAAAAGCCAACATTTATAGGCAAAGGTAACAAGAGGACACGTTTTTGTGGAACATTCGAGCCAAACTCAGAATTTCAGCAAGGCCTGATTTGTGACTGTGACTTATTTAGATCACCCAGACTTCCATGGGAGCCAAGAAAGCCCAGCCTCTCCACAACTGCACCAGTGCTCCCAAAGACAAGATCCTATGAACAGAGACCCTGTGTATTCTACCTGCTTAAAACTCATACAAGTGGTGGTTCAAATGCATGTTTGGGAGTGACTGGAGCAGATAAAAGGATGCTCCTGCATCTCAGAGCCTTGAACTAGGAGGAGCCACTGATTTAACCCAGCACAGACCTATATCCAGCTTGTATAAAGAAAATTTATTTTCTGTCTGTAAATGAAGCAGCATAGAGGTGAGCTTACAGGCTTCCTCTAACAGTCAGCCCCACTAGGTGGGATGGAGAGTCCATGCTGCAAAAGGTTTTGCCAGGCAATTTATCTCTAGAATATATGGATGTACCTAAACTGGCCAGCAAAACCTATCATACAGGTGAAACTGATAAATCCTTTTGCTTTTTGGTCTTTCTAGTGTGGATGGATGCTAGAACTGGGAAGGTAAAGTCCAGAGATCTGAAGAGCACAGTAGAACAACTTATACAGCAAGAATCTCTGCAGTGAAGTTTCTGTACTGGTACTGACAGGATTTCCAGCAAAGCAGCATTCCTTAGTCTGACAGCTTGTACTGGAGTTATGTCCTAATTGTTCTTCACCAGTGTAAATTTCTTAACAGGGATTCAGCTTGGGATTTCTCCTCTGTCTCAGTTTATTAAAATCATATTATTTTCATCAATTAAATGCAATTTTTCCAGATGGAGGGAGCACACAAGCAAATCAAAAGGGAGAATAAATTAAAATCAAGGCCAAATCATTAATATTGGAATTCCCTAAAAATTAAATCAAATGCAAGCCCAGAAAGTCATTGCTGTTGCAGTTGGATTTCACAGTGCAAACTCATGCATGTGCTAAGTGTGGGAGTCATTAAAAAATGATGTAGGATAAAAATATGTATCCATTGCACGTAAGGTACTGGGCTGGAGTGAAGTTTCCCAGTATGCAGAGTTCTCTTAAGGCCCAGAATGACAGTGTCATCTGGTGGTGTATGAATATCATTAATGAATTATCATTATAGAAGAGTTTGGGTCTATTTGTTTATTCAAATGCTTTTTAAACAAAGCTCTCTGTAAAGATTAAAATTCTGTAGGCAAATAAAAGCCTCTCCAAGTACATGGTTTATATAACCATATCCACTTCCTAATCTTTTAGTGACCATGTCTGAGTCAGAAAATCCCAGAGTCTCAGACAGCTGGAGGTCAGGCAACCACATGCAGGAAGCATTGCATCAGCTTGGTTTGCTCTTACCCAACAATTCTGGCCATGTCAGATGACACAGTCTCAGGGAGATGAGTCTATGGAATAACTGATACAGAAGTTCTTATATACTATATTATATTATAATATACTATATTTTTTAGTCCAGTCACAAATTCTGGAGGTGAATGATGGCAGAAAGGTAATTTCTTAATATCTGGAGTGGACTCTAGCAAATTTCTGCCAAGTACTTTTGTATGTGCAAGAGAGTTACATCTTTATCACCATTTCCATCTGGAGGAAATAGTGATCTAAGTCCCCAGGTTATGCACATATTTCCTGTCTGACCTTCTCTGTGCTTTCCTCATCTGTGAAGGGAAAACAAACGAGACAGAAAGGCTGAGCATTAATTCATATTTTGTAGATCAGGTGTGCATAGAAATCCTACATGTTGTTGTCTCAGCAGATCTCTGGTCAGTCCCTGGCTCCACGTGCTCCCTGGGGAGGGAAGTGTGCAAGGTTCCTCCTTTCAACCATTCCCCACAATCCACCACTCCAGAGAAGCAAATGCCCGTAAGAAGCAGCCTGAGTAGGATTCAACTCACTGCTTCATGTCCTGCACTTGACACTCCATGTTCTCCTGCTGACTTCTCAGTATCTGTACCTCGTATAGCAACCTGCTGAGGTCCTCCTGGCGCAGCTTGGTTTCCTCACTTTTCACTACTGACACCTGAGGAGAAAAAAATAAAAGGTAGATTTTACCTGTGCAAGAAGGGCCATGGACAGAGAGAGGTGGTGGCTCAGGTGCAGGACTGTCACCAGCTGAAATACCAGGACCACATGCCAAAGAGTCTGAACTATCCTGGGGGTATTATTGCAAAAGCCAAATAGAGCAAAGTGCAGGAGAAATCTATTCATAGAGGGTCTCCTGGCAGAAGTACATTCCCTGTCAGAGTAGGGACCTATTTCAAATCAGCTTGGGGGGAAAACAAAAGTATTTTGAGTATCAGGGAGGAATTGATCTAGATAGATTTAATCTTTCTACTTTGACTACAGAGATACTCAATCAAGCCTTGTGTTATACAGGGATGTGTCTGACATAATGCTTCAAATTGATGTACTACTCTTGGATTTCCAAAAGGTTTTTGCTCAAGTCCCTTATCAGAAGTTGCTATGCTAATTCAGTAAGAGAACACTTTGAGGGTATTAATAACAGGTTAAAAGTCAGAAAACAGAAGGCAGAGTAGGTTGTCCTTGTATAAGAAAAAGAGGTGTCTGTTGAGGACCCTGCAGGATTTATGCCATATTTCTCTAGGAAAGCAGTAACAATTCAAAGGCTGAGGGGTGAGAAGCAAGCCTGGCCCTGCAGCACTTCACAAACATCTTGTGTTACAGAGCAACAGAGCAGAAAAACAGATAAAACTCCGATGCAAGCCAAGCACTACAAACCAAGAACCCCCAGCCCAGGTGCACATGTGTGTGGGGAGGACAGGAACAAGACCAGGGTGATGCTGGAGTTATGCTGAGCAGGATCTGGCAGGTGCCTGTTCCCCCTCCCACAGAGTGCCTCTCACCTTCCTCTTGATGTGCTCCAGGAGGTGCTCGTGGCCCTGCAGGAAGCAGAGGTGCTGGAACTCAGTGTCATCCCGCTCAGGCTTGACAAGCCCACCCTGTTCGATGTTCACCACCTTCCTGAAGCCGTCTGCACAGAGAAGACATGGCTGATGGGCACTCCCTCCACCTCCCACCCTCATCACTCTTGAGGACATTTCTGATCACCCTTCACACTTTCTGAGCTGTCAGTGCTCATACCTGGACATGCTTTTGGGCCATATCCACCAAAACCCAGGGCAAGAGAGAGCCTTGTGCATCCCACTGGCCACCCCTGCTGCAGCCTATGCCATGAAAGTGTTTCTGCCACGGGCACGTTGGTCTGCCAGGAGCTTAGGGAAATCCTGTCTCAATTTGCAAGCCACAGGGATTCAGGAGAAGGTTTTGCAAAGGCACAGACCATCAGCAGGTACCACATTTGGAAAAAAAGGGTGATGTGCACATTTGGAAATCTGCTTTGAATGATTCTTTGAAGTTCTCAAAAGGTTTCTAAGCTGTATTTAAGAACTGGCCTAAAATTTACAAAAACGCTACTATAGAGTGAAATAGCAAAGTTAAAACTTGACTAAGGAACTTAATTACTCAATTAAAAAATTCCAAGAACTATCAGAACAGTCATGTAGAAGTGGCTGAAAATCACACCTAAACCTCCTTTAAGGGGTAAAAATGTCTGATCAGCAAGGCAAGGTTTGCAGGGAGAAGTGTTCAAGAACAGCACATTCTGGGGAAGGTGTCCCAGCTGGCAGCTGGATAAAGCTCCATACAGAATAAAATGGAAAATTAATAATAATAGGTCATCAAATCATTGCAAGAGAGGCAGAACACCTGGTAGATGAAAGTTCTTAGCTCACATCCTGAAATGTAATCTCAGAAATTCCATGCTGGAATTTAAGGTAAGCACAAGGAGATCACTAGTCTGGGATCTGAGGGGCAGATCTTCTTTGTCAAAATCAATAATGCCACAAGTCATATACATGAGACCCCAAACTTTCCTCTGTACAATTCTCTCCCATGTCTCTGTCACCCCCATATCTGTGGGGCCCACATGTCCTGGGCCCTGGGAGCTGCACTTACACATGTTCAGCTGCCGGACAAAGCTGGCCATGTTGTTGTGCTTGAAATACTTGGGCAGCACCTCCTTGGCAAAGCGGCCTTGGTCGAACACATGGAAGCTGGTGCCATTCTGCAAAGGAGATACGGACAAAGATGAAATCAGGGGAGCATCCCTGAGCATGAGAGGGGCCCAGGAGGAGTCCTACAGCAGGGGAAGTCTTGTTTTCTGAACTGTCACCTTGAAGCTAAGAAGAGTGACAACAACCCTCAATGACAGATGTGCTCCTTTCAGTTCTGGTACAGTCAGGTCTCTGTGGCTGCAGGTTTGACAATTTTCTACTTTTTGTCACTGCTTAATTGAGAGTCTTGGACGTGAGAAAGAAACCACTGACTTGTGCCCAAATAGCTGGTAGGTGGTCTGGGATCAGCCTCTCTTGCATGGACTTCACAGAAAGACTCAAGTCGTAAGAAGGCCATGAAAATGGGAATTGCCATTATAACCCCTGCCATTATAACCTACTTGTTCAGATCTAGCCACAGTCCATCTGCTCCAGAGCACAGCAGTCCTGAGGGAGCACTGTCCGGAGACATGGAGCAAGAAACATTGCAAGGCAAGAAGCAAATCATCTCGGGAGACACCACATTTTCCTAGAAGCTCTACACACCTTTTATTGATTATTTTTAATAGTAAACAGCCACAAAAGCAACCCACAAAAATGTTGATAGCCACGCTTTGCAGTCCAAGCTAGAAACTCACATGTTAATCAGATAAATCTTCCGTTTCTGGGGTTGCATTGCAAAGACCCATGACTGACAAACAAGGCAAACTGCCTGAGATTGCTGGCAGAGAAGATGCACTGTAGGCCATGTGCTTTCCCTGCCTGGCCTTCTACCTGCTGACAGCTACATCAGTGCAATGACATCAGCAGATATTAGGGACTTGCCTCGGCTGCAGCTGAGTTTCAAGGGACAAGGGCTAAAGACAGCAGAGCCTGCACCATGTTGGCAGGGAAGGTCTGAGACCAGCACTCCACAGTCATCCTCCTGCTGTGCTTGGTGCAATTACCAGCAGTCAGAGGTGTGTCAGCCTGGGTAGGTATTCCACAGGGGCTGCAGTGTTTTGTAAGAGCTTTCAGGCTCTGTGTGCACTAGGAAGTGAGTCCCACCTTGCACCCATCAGGGGGTCTGCAGCAGCAAGGGTGTGCTCAGGGAAGTCTGGAAGTCTCTAAAACAGGGAGTACAACCAGGGCCATGAGATAGCTCAGTGACTAAAGAGGGGCTGGTGTGTGCCTGCAGCCTGCCCATGGCCACCAGAAACCAGCCAGCTGGCAAACCCTGCTGCTGTTCACTACATTTCCATCACCAAATGGTGCCAGTTGCCTCTGTGCTCAGGCTCATTTGGCAGCTCTAACAATTAACACTCACAAACACGGGACTTTGGGTCAGCTGCACTTCTTGCTCCTTGCTTACTACTGCAAACACTGAACATGACTGTGCCTCAACAGTGTTCTTTGACCATTTTGGGGGTCTTTCCTATCATTCCTGACCCCAAGGCTGATCAAGCACTTAAGAGATTCACTGACAACCTGCATGCTGAATTATCCTCACAGACAGAGTTTGCAGACAGGACAGCAGGGACCAGGGTCTCCCAACACTATAGACACTGCCCTAGGGACAGAGCTGGTTTATTCAGTTTCCCTTGTGCTTCTGTCCCTTTACTCTGGGATACAGCTGTGTGTCCCAGGCTGGACCCACTGATGGAAAATGAGAAGCATGGGAGTTTTGTACACCTCAACAACTCTTTATGGGCTCTCATGAGAGGCCAATCCTTTGAATTCAGGGCCACAGTGTTCTCAGAAGCTGGCACACTCAGAAAGGCTCCTACAGACACAAGAGACTTTGGGGTTACTGTGTGTTCACCGATGAACTGTGCATGGGCCAGTTTGTTCCCACACTGCAGCTGTGCCTTGGCTGTTTTACACCATGGGAGCACAAGCTCGGAGAATCTCTGGAAGTCTTCTCTGCTCAAAGCAAAACTGACTCTGCAGCATGACAGTCGTGGCAGATGCTTATCTTAACTGCTTTTGACAGAACCACCAGGACAGACATGTTGTGCTCTGACAAGACAAGTGCTAGTCCAGGAATTTGCCAGTTCTCCCTTACTGCATCTTCCATTTAAAAAATTAATTTAATTAGTTCTTTCCTAATCTACCACAGACACAGAGAGCAGACCTTTCTTTTCCTTTTTATACAACACACTTTAGTGTATATATAAACCATTACTGCATTTCCTCTCCATCTCTTTTTTCATGCTAAGAAACAGTTCATAAGTCCTTATGGGTCCTGTTTTCTAGAAGGACTGATTACACACAGAGATTTTAGGTATGCACACAATCTCTCTGCTCCAACATCACCAATGTATAGAACCTGAAGAATATGAGAAACATGGATACCTGCAACAATAGAAAAATTAGACACTTAAAAGCTTTACCAAAACCTCCAAGGATGCAGTTGTAGCCTATGTTAGCTTGCAGGAAAGCAGAGCATGGTGGTGGTCAGTTAAAAATAACAGTGTTCTAAGTGTAACAGAGAGGGGACTATTTACACAGATTAGAAAACAATTTCTAGCTTTAAAATCCTTATTTAAAACACGTGATTCCAAAACGTGGTGCTTTTCAGAGGTATGGCCATGTAATACCAGCATCAAACAACCATGGTCACAGATATCAGTGCAGCTCAAATCCTGTCTCAGGTTTTGAATGAAAACTCTACTGGACACAAAGTATATGTAAGAAAGGCTGCTTTAGACTTTTTTTACCATCCCCTTTAAATTTGCTTGTGTTATATATTCTTGATTTTGGAGAACAAATTTATGCACAGAGTTTATCTAATAACTCCCTGTTGAAAACAAATCATGTTATTTACAGCAAGTCTTAGGTCAAAATCACAATGTGGTATCAAAAATGTTGTATAAAGGGGACAAATCATTTTATTTCTGTGACTGCACTTAGTATATTAATGCCCCTATGACAAATAAGAAGCCAAAGCAAAGCAATCAATCCCTATGAAGCTGTACAGACAATATATACCCACATCGCCATGATCATCACACAGTCTCATTGAAAAATCAGGTAAAGGTCTTCCAAAATGGTTTACAGTGCCAGTCTGAGATCTGTTTAAATTATAAATTTGAGTCTGAGTTCTGAGTGTTGTTTATCTGCTGCCTTCTAACTAGACATTTGTGAGAGGCTGCTAAGAAACACACGTTTCTTTTCAAAACAGCAGTGAAACTTTTTAAGGGCTTTGCACATTTCCTGACAAATGTCAGGGAGCTGCAGATTCAAGCAAGGTGAAAAACATTTCTCTCAAAGCATGTGGAATTCTTAGAATTTGAACATTAGACACTTTTTTGCATGTTTCAAGTGAAATGTGCAAATACTATAATTAAAACACCCACAAAACAGTTGCCCTTCTGAAACAGAAAAGCCACAATATTTCAGATAAATAATACCAAGTATATCCAAAAGTTCCTGTACTTGAATCCTATTTTTTGCACTCTGCCAGTAACTGGGCAGCACCTGCCAAGGACAGGGCAGCTTCTGTGCCATGCAGTTCTCGGGCCTGATACCTGGGTTTTCCCTGTGGTTGCAGGCATTAGTGACACCCAATGTCTTTTGTACTTACAGAACTCCAGCAGATGAGATGGTTCGTTTCAGGGTCTTCCACCAGCGTCCAGAGTTTTGTTAGGAAGGCTGGGACATTGCTGGAGTATCCATCCATCACCAGAGAGCTGGGTGAATCCTGCATAGCTTTGCAGTGTCCCAGCTAAACTGGTCCCATTGCCCTGGGCGCGCCTGCGTTCCACAGAGAATGAACCACCCAATTTTATCCCAGGCCAGTGGAAAGTAGGCGTCCAGGGAGTCACATCAGCAGTGCTGCTCACACTCTTAAAAACTCAGCACAATGGGATGGCATCACCAGCCCCAGAGAACAATGCACAGAATGAAAATGCACTGCAGCCGATCTCGCAGAGCTGTGAATAAATACGCAGCGTCATGCAAAGGGAACACGTGCTGCCCACCTTATGCTGGGAGGTGAGCAAGTCACCAGAGCAAACCCACCTGCCCAGAGTCTGTGGGACACCCAGGCACAGAAATCCCAGGCTTGTGAAGGCACCTGAGTTGTTATTTTGGAATTTTCTTGCCCTAAATTTTGGCTGGCACAGATGAACGATAGCTGGCCAGACTCAGGGTTGTACATCTTCAGCAAAACTTTGAAAAGTCAAAACTGTAAGCAGGTTTAGCTACTATGTTATTTGTCAACAGAAATTATTTTGCTCTTGCGTGAGAAGAGAGGATGCTAAAAACAGCTACACATAGAATCTATTAGACAATATGATTTTATCATTAGTATAAAAGCTTTAGACAGCTCTAAATATATATGTGGTTTAATGTCAAGGTCATTTCAACTCAGAAATTGCTCTTTAAGTGACTAATAAAATATAAAATCAACATTAAATTTTCCTGAGGTCCTTAGCAAAAACTTGCAAAGCTCAAGATTCCTGCTAAAAATGAAGCAGAGTTCTCAGCTGATAACTACAGAGTCTTTTAAGGCCAAGCACTGAAAGAGTCAGGAGGTGAGAAGAGACAAGGTAAGCATCACAATAAGGATAACAATGCATTAATTTTTTCTTGCGATTTTCAAAGGGCAGCTTAGGACAGTGTACCTAAGAATGTGGTATTTCCCCTAAAACCCAAATCACCATTAGTGACTGACAAAACCCAGCAAGTAAGACAAATTTTATGTAAGCAGGTGCTAGTCATGCCAGAAAACATCATCACACATAGGAGTCACAAGGTCAGTAGTGCCACAGCAGAGTGGAGTAGATGTTTGACGTGCACTGGAAATAACAATCAGGTTATTCCTGCATAGGTGCTTGGACAGAGGACCCCGTTCCTCTCAGCTGGCCTCTGTGAAGTGCCAAACAGAGCTGGAAGGAACAGCTGCAGCCCCTTGTCTGCACACCTGGAAGACTCTGTGTCCATCTCAAATAGATAATAAAATATTCAGACAAGGATTTGTTCTGGGATGTAATGCCACAGTTCTGGCACTGGAGCAGACATTTTGCCAGTTCAGTCAGGTGTAAAAATGGGAAAACTTCCAAAACTACAATTCATTCTCAAGAGTTCCTGTTGAGAAAAATGAAACAGAAAAAAAGGGACAGAGATACACATTAGGATTTAACTAACAGATCAATCTGGACTACAGAGGAGGTTAAAAAATCAAACTTGAAATTTCACTGTATTTTGAATTTGAACTTAAAAAATTATGAAAATCTCTTGGTCAGTTGTTTCACAGTTTTTTTAAATCAATCTTAAGAAGCTGAGTGATACTTCTCAAGAATTAAAAATGTCAGATCAAATATTTTTTTGGGGGGAAAAAAGGTCTTTTTCCTACAGTGAGATTTTGCTACTCTGAGTAATAAAAATGCAAGGGAATTTTCTGGTACTGCTGCACTGGTATTCAAAAAGCTGAGACAGATTTCTCAAACTGTGGGGGAAAAACCTCTTTGCAAGCAGAAGCTCTGCACAGAAAACAGCCTCACATATCCATTTTTTACTGAAAGTGCAACAGGAGGCCTAGAGTAGAAACCAGCAGCTTAATGACAGTGGTCCTTGTCTGTGATGAGATCTTGCAGTTTGGAAAAAAAAAACTTTTTTGACTTTGACTCCAGTTTGCAAAAACTGCATTTACAATGTCTGACACAACAAGGGAAAAGTGTATTTTAATCAACCTTTCCTGTGACCTATAATGCAGAAGAATAAGTGCCTGGGAAGAAGGTTTAGAGCATCAGGTCTAAACCTTACTTAACTTTTCCATTTTCCTTCTTCCAAAATGTGTTGCATCTCTCTTCTGGATTTCTGCACAAACAAAACTACCACCATGACATGTTTTTACAGCCCTCTCATAACCAAGTAAGAGATTTTTAACAGTAAACATTCCCCTTTCCAGGCCAGCACTGGAGTGTGTGCTAAGTCTCACACTCTCACTCTGAATTTCATGGCATGTCCTCTCGCTGTGGAAGCCCCAGGTCCCAGAGCCACAGCATCACCTCAGCAGCACAGGCTGCATTTAAATGAAAACCCATGCACGAAGAGAGCCTCAAAACAGGGTCAGAGGTGAAATCCATGAAGCAAGTATGGAGCAGCAACGCAAAAAGCGAAACACAGGAGGGAACACAACTGCAGATTTTTTGAGAATATGCTGCTTTGAAGCGTGACTCCTTACTTTTGAGTGTGAGGTGGCAGCAGCACAGCAGCTGTGCTATCTTATCTACCATCATGTCAGCGACAACCCCTTCCCACCCAGCCCGGCTACAGCAGCCAAGTGACACCGTCCTGCTTCCTTCCTGGGAACTCAGCATCTTCTGCCATTTTCTCTGACAATCACCTTCACAGCTCGGACATTGCTTTTCCACTTTTAGCTGCTTTTAATGCTGTCTCTAACACACATCTGCCAAAGCGTTAAGGCAAAATGAGGTCTGGTGTGTTCAGCTCCTTTTGTTTTATGATTTCCTTAAAGCCTTTGGAGCCATTAAGAAGGATTGTGAATCTCACAGACAGTAAGAGTGTGCTTTTAGCCTTCTGACTGCTGCCCTAATGGTCCAAAGATACACATCCCAACCCTCGGGCAGCTCTGGAGCCACCTGAACAGAGTATTTCTGACAGGTGCGAGAGGAATGACGGATTTGTCTTTGCAAACAACTTGTGGGTCTGCTGGTAGATAGAACTACCACCGAGAGATAAAAGAAACAATGGGAAGGATTCCACTGATTGATGAATGGAAAAAAATATATTTGCTTTTACAAACAAACTGTATGTTTGCTGATAAATGAAATTGGACATTGAAAGATGAAAGAAACAATGGGGGAAGCCATAAATTCCATAAGAATTAAGAATTAAGAAGGAGGGTTATACATTAGAGGGGAAATCCTAGATATTGCGGGAAGTCTGTGCCTCTGAAGTACCTCAGCCTATGGGGAAAGAGAGAAGGGACAAGCGGCCAGGAAATTAGGATAAAAAGGAGGCTGCGTCCTCCAAAAATTTGAGAGACCACAGGGGAATGCCCCATGGCCTCTCCCTTTATTCGAATAAAGTGAAAAGAACTCCTCTGTCTCCTTTTTGGACATAAACCCCTGGTGTTTGTGTATTCATTTTCCTGGCAGGTGTCATATCCTCACCTACACGAGTCACCAAGCGACCGAGCTGGGTGGGCGGCCTTGCGGCAGGGACACCCGGGGCCGTCAAGGCCCGACCAGCCCCGGCCGGGGCTCCCCCGCAGCAGCCGCTGCCCCGCGCAGGCCTCGGGGCCGGCACCGGCTCGGGCAGGCCTGGACAAACAGAAGGGATTACAGGGAAGTGCCATACCGCCGGCCGTTCCAGGGGGCTGTTGGGATTATTTTCGCCCTCCCGTTTCCCCGCCCGCAGCGCGGTGCCGAGCGGCGCCGCGCCGGGGCGGAAGTGTCGGGACCGAGGCCGGCGGTGAGGAGGTAAAGCCGCCCGGGGCCGGCGGGCCGGAGCTGCCGCGGGCAGGGGGCGCGGGGCCGGCCGGGGCCGCCGGGACAGCGCCGGGCAGGGCCGGGCTGGAGGGGCCGCGCTCCGCGGTGCCGGACTGGGGGGACAGCCGGGCTCCGAGAGGACAGCCGGGCTCCGAGGGGACACCCCGGCCCCGGTGGGACACCCCGGCCCCGGTGGGACGGGGCTGGCGGCTGCTCCAGCGCTTTTCCCTTAAGGACAGCCCCGTCCCAGCGAGTTTGTGACGGGAATTGAGCAGCAGCGGCCTGACGCTGCAGAAGTCAGCGAAAAGGCAATAACCATGATCACAAATGTGACTTACGGGCCGGGGCTGGGTTTTTTAAAGCAGCCCACAGCGGTTTGACCGCGGAGCGGGGACTGTGCTGGGGCAGTGCTCGCTGGAAGGGAAGATTCACCCGCCGGGTTAACGCTGCAGAGGCACAAGGGCATAAAGCAGAGGGGTACCCCTGAGTCACAGAAATACCGAATGGTTTGGGTTGGAATGGACCTTTCCAAGGCCATCTAGTTCAATTCCTCTGTGGTGACAAGGGACATCTTCAACTAGGTCAGCTCTCTCAGAGCCCAGTCTGACCTGGCCTTGAATATTTTCAGAGATGAGGCATCCACCACCTCTCTGTGCCTCGCTGTAAAAAATTTCTTCCTGATATCTAATCTAAATCTACCCTCTTTTAGTTTTAAACGATTACCGTTGTCCTGTGTAGAATGTTCTGCTACAAGAGCTCTGGGCCCTGTGAACAACCAAGGGACCAGGACCTTAAGGAGAATATCTCAGGTTGCAATAGGGCTTCAGTCCATGGGAATGTGCCAGAGCCGGGACTAATGGGTGGTTTCTGGAGCACTTCAATCATTTCACATTTTGCTAGCTTGGCTAGTCAGTCAGAGGCACAAGGGGCTGAAACTCCAGAGTATCTTTGGACTATAAAATGAATGGACTCCAATGGAAAATGAAAGCAAAGCTTTGTAAGCTGCTGTCTTTGGAATACCGTGTCCCAGTGTGGTGTGCTTTACAGAGTAACAGTAAGCGCATCAAAGGTTATACTTGCTTTAGCAACATCAGCACTCCTCTAAGAAATAAGAGTAAATCCATGTAAGTCTGTGGTGCTTGTGCTGCAGCACTCCCCTGGCATCAGGCCATTTGCCTTATGGTCTGAGCTTGTCTGTGTGATCTTGTAGGGTGCTGAAGATGGCAGGCAGCTCCACTCCTTGGATTGGCAGTGCTTATCTCTTCCTTCAATCGACCTGCAAGACCATCGCTCTGCCGTCCCTCTACGAGAGCTCCCAGAAGAAGCCTTGTGTGTTCAAGGCCCTGAAGCTGGCATTAGCAGGTATCCATCCTCTGGCATCTTGGTGTGCAGTGCCATGCCTTTCTTTAATCTCACCCTCATGGGTAAGGAAAGCTCATGCTCACTCTGTTTAGGAAGGGCCATAAAGTGGAGCAAGCTCCGCAGAGGTTCACCAAGATGGTTGGGGGCTGAAGTACTTGTCCTGTGAGGAGAGGCTGAGGGAGTTGGACCTGTTGAGCATAGGGAAGAGAAGGTTTCAGGGGACCTACCAAAAACCTGCTGATACCTATGGGAGGGAGAGGTGGAGCCACACTGTTCATAGTGGTCCATATACTAGAATGAGAGGCAACAGGCACAAATTGAAATGAGAGGTAGACACCAGATAGAAGGACAAATGTTTTCCCCATTAAGACAGTCAGGCAGTTGCCCAGACTGTGTATTCTCCATCCTTGAGGGCTTTCAAAATGGGACTGGATAAAGCCCTGAGCAACTGGATCTGACCTCAGAGCTGACCCTGCTTTGCACAGGAGGTTGGGCTAGACACTGCCTGGGCTTCCTTCCAACTTGAACCATCCTACAAATTATCTAACTTTATGAATGTTTGTTTAAACCCATTTATGTAAGAGGGGAAAAGATTGCAATTATTATGAAAGAAGATTTAATTACTGTCTCTATACTACCACAGAAACATGATTTCTGCTTTGAGAAGCTGGTTTTTAAATCAAGTGATAGCCAGTATAAATTAGTTTCTATACAAATTCTGATATAATTCAAATTCTGATATAAACAGACAAACATTAGCTTGAGGTGTATGTAAATCTATTTACATCAAAAAATTACTTGAGATGCAAATAGCCATAAAACTGTGTATCCCTCTATCCACCACTGCACCAAGCACACTGCAGAGTAGTAGTCATTTGAAGAGTTTATCACACTTACCTAGAAAGACTGTCATGGTGTTCTTTACCTGTCACACAGCTGAATCTCTATTGTTTAACTGGGCTTGTCTAACTACTCTGCAGTTTCTTCTGGAAATCATGCCAAATCACTTTATCCAATACAGGCCTGCCCATCTTGCAGCTCATTCCATATATGGGAAAGAGGAAGCAGGCAGCCATACACAGTTGTCCAATTAGGCTTGATTTATGGCTGCTTTGTGGCACTGGAATGTGGATCTGAACACACATTTAAAGGACAGCTCACAAAACTGAAATCCTACCATGCTTATTCAAACCTGAAAAGGACGTGAAATCTTAAGCTGTCTGAGGTTTCATGCAGAAATGCCTGCAAGGTCCTGTCTTTTGAGGCAGCTTTACAGCTGTCTTGTGCACTCTTCATAAAGTTTTCCATGTCTGTGCAGCTTTCCCTCCCCAGCCCTCTTGCCCTCTTATTATGGAAATTTTGTTTAATAAGCACTCATAAAAAGCAAAGCATGAAGGAAGTGATAAAAAATCATCCACAGTGAATTAAAATGTCTTTTCTAGGTGCCTAAACCTATGTCAGTTACACATCTAGTCCAGACTAGACCAGACGCGAACAGGACTTAGTAAACATGTAAAGCCACTGTTAGATACTATCCTTTTAAATGCAAGGTCACTTGTCCTGCTTAATGTGGAGCACACAAGTCTGTCTTGCCTTAAGATTGTCCTTCATGCCATGACATGTGGATTAGAAATACCTGATGTAGTGCCAGTGTGAGCTGGTGCCTCCATACAGCCCTATGCATTGACAGCCCACGAGGTTCAGTCAGGCCTGGAAACACTTCAGCAGCCTCACATAAGCCTCTGCAGCAAAAAAAAAGAGAAAAACACATACTTAGAGTTCATCATCAGTATATAAAATCTTATGGAGACAAGGATAATGAGCACAGATATTAAAATTAAATTCTGCTGGGAGAAGGAAGAATGAAGTCCTGACATTTTCTGTTTCTACATTGCTCATGCTCCTCCTACACTAAGTTAGAGGGTACATCCCTGGCTTCTCCTTGTTGAGATTTTACCATGAATTAATTCTCTGTGCAAAATAACAAGTCAAGGCCCAATCTCAAACAGCTTAATCCCTGTGGCTGGATCTGTCACTTGTCATTTGTGAGATGTTTTAAAGGCTCAGAGAGACAAACGTTCCCTCTAGGCACAGGCTGGAGAGGGAACACTGGGTTTCTTTCCAGGACCTTCATCTTTGCATAAAACTCCAGACACAAGGACTAAAGGCTGACTGAGCACTGAGCTGAACTGAGCTCTCATCTATAAAACTTCACTGTGCTACCAGTTTATCATAACCATCTCTGCCTTAGAAATGGAACCTCAAATTTAAAACTTGCCCTAATAAGCAGTGTTGATACAATTACCTGCGATGTAGTTCCATACATCTTCAGTTGGACACAATACTTCATGGAGATCAGTGGTGGCAGGGCAGCATGAACTTAATCTTTCCCTCTTGATTTAAAACACTTTTCCATCCAGAGGACTTTATCACAAATAGAATTCAAAAGCTCCTCCACTGCAGGCTTGTTGTGGATGGGTGTGGGTGTGGGTGTGGGTGGGCTGGCTCACGCCTGGTTTGTGCTCCCTTCTCCCTGCCAGACTCCACCGGCAGTGTGAATGGTGTGGACATGCTCAAGGTGCACTGCAGCCACCCACACCTCATAGTCCAGCTCAAGTTCTGCAAGCGGGAGAACTGCCGCCGCTTCCTGCGGAGCTACCGGGAAGGAGCGCTCCAGAACTCCCTCCAGAGTCACCTCCAGCTCTCCCTGGCCACAACCACGGTGCCTCTCAAAGTGGAGCTGAAGGCTGGCAGTGAGCACCTTGACAAGATGCTGAAGGATGAGGATCGTTGCTTGGAGTGCATCTACAGAGAAAAGGTGAGCGGGAGACGGGGGGAGGCTGGACAGCAATGAGGAGGGGTGGCACAGGCCTTGCAAAGGTGGGTGTAAATCTTGATCTGATGCAGCATGTTGTGTTAACAAACTCCTCTCTCCTTCATCTCATAACTCTAATGTGGAAAAATAGCTCTGTCCTTCCTCAGGAAAGAGCTGTGCACCTTTCTGGAAGGGCAATAGAGTTACCTAAAGCAGCCTGCAAAGATCCTGCTAACTCACTGTAGCTTCTGTGTATTAAAGCTAGCATGGCTGTTATCCCCACTAAGACAAGGAGCTCCAGACAGTGCAGCTGACAGCACAGGTGTGCCTCAGTACATCTGTGAGGCAGGCAGAGAGGAGCAGTCCTGGGTGGCACCATCATTGCTCTGCAATTCCCTCCCCTGCCTCACACACTACCTCCTCCCAGAGTAGCAAAGGTAACTGCACCTGGAAATGAGCAATGCAAGTGAGTGCAAACACTGCACATCACCCCAAAAAGTTGTGTCAGAGTGAGGACACACAGCATCTGCTGCCAGCAAAAGTAGGCTGTCCTTCTGAAGGCAAAGTCTCACCTGACATCTGGCTCATTGCACACTTTGGCACTGGCACTCTAATCCTGCTTACAAGAACAGTGAGATCTTGTCATCTCACTCCAAGGCACTTCACATGATTAAACTCACTGACTTGTTCCCCTCCTCTTTTTTTTCCATATGGAACTTTAGCTCAGGTTCCTCTAAGTGGTCCTGAGAAACAGGTTCTCAGTATCTACTCAGGAATATTAGGCACAAGAGCATGTTTTGCCAGATTGCTTTCTGTAAGCACAGAGAATTAAACTCAAACCTTTCATCCCCAAACCAAACGTGTGATACCCATACCCTGTGAACTGTGGCTTTCTGCTCCCTCCATGTGCTGAACTAGCTGACTGGACAAAAGAAATGGGCTTATTCTCAGTGCCCCAAAAGTGACTCAGTCTGACCCCTGCCTAACAGTGCAACAGGCAGAAAGATGGCACTGAGGGCACAGCCTTCAGCAGCAGAGAGCAGTGCTGGGTAGGTGCTCTAAGTGAGCTAAACCAGTGTTTGCCCCTGATTGAGGCACAGCACTGCCAGGTTTGACTCTTTTTCCACGTGCTTTGCCTTCCTTACTTCTTTTCTCATTACCTGCTTTTTGGAGGTCAGACTAATTTTCTCTTGGCTAGTGAAGAAACTGGCTTGGTGAGGACCCAGGAGCAAGCCTTAGGCAGCAGAGGGGCAGAGAGAGAGAGAAGGTGGGTAACAGGAGCTGCCTGCTTGGGTGGCCACACGAGCTGTTGCATCAGGTCACCCTGTTCTGTGGGTCTGACCCTCATATGGAGTTGGGAGAACCCTTGCTGCCCATAGTGCACCCTAATTCTTGTGGAGGGCTGCTGGAAGTGAACATGAACTAGGAGCAGTTTCATGCAACATGTAAGCACTCACTGTTGCAGGTGAGAAACCCAGCAGGGAGAGATTGTCTATTTCATATTACATTACAAATTCAAATCCACCCATTTACAGCCAGAGCTCCATTAGACCACCTCATTTTACTGTTTGACAGCTCATGCTGTATCTCATTGCTCCTCTCTTGACACCAGCAACCAAGGCTTTGCAGGGTGGTGGCCCTGGCAGGAGTCACTGATGCTGTTTGTGTTACAGCCTGACCGTCTGCCAGATGAGGAGATCACAGAGCTGGAGGAATGCCTCAAGAGCTTGATGCTTCACCAGAGCACCACCAACAATGTGGATGGAAAAGACTGCTCATCTCTGAAGCCCCCATGTCAGCCTTATCCTCCTCAAAGCAGCTCCCTTCCCACACAACTCACCTTCATCTTTCAGGGACAGCAGTTTGGTGAGTAGCTAGAGCTGACCAACAGAGCCCTTGGTCTGCCTCACAGCCCAGGAGGGAGAATTATCATGACTACATATTGGGGTCCACCTCAGATAAACCAAGGATTTCCCAGCATCCCATAAGAAAGGAAATGGAGTAGTCCTAAGATGTTGCCATGGTGCTTCAGATCAGGCCTCAACCTATTTTCTTTTCTGGGTCAGCATAGAACCAGGTGTTTCAGAGTCTGTGTCCCTTCCAGATTCCTCTCATTTTAAAATTAATAGTGAAAGGAAGACTATAGAGTATTTTTCTCTTCTTCCATGTCACTTGGTTGAGGTGAGTTAATAGTGTAGGTTGGATCAGACTGGGGAAATTGCTGTGGACACCCTCAGCCCTGGTTTCGGACAGGGCTGATTTGTCCAGGGTCCCTTAGTTCACCAGCTGGCTTTGGGGTCTGTCCCTATAGAGAGCTTTCAGAGAGTCTCACATAGCAATATCAGCTTGAGATAAGCTAGATGAGTTTGGAGCTTGCTTAAGCTGTGTATAGTGTCCAGTGCTAAACAGCTGAGGAGAGAGCTCCTGTCAGCATTTCAGTGTTTTGAGGATGTTTGTGTAGGGAACAGGGGACTTTGTCAGAGAGGCCTTACCAAGCTGCCTTTGAAAGGCTAAAACAAATGAAGAGGGCATCTATCTGAAAAAAAAAAAAAAAAAAAAAAGAGCTCTGGCAAACCACAGGACTGTTCTGAGGGAGAAAAAAAGAAAGCAGTCCTTGCCAAGCTTGCAGGGTTTGCAAGCCCAGATGCATTGTTGTTGTGGGAGGATTCCTGTGAGGGAGCAGCTGGGCAAGGCAGGGAGCTCAGACTCCCTGCTCCACAGAATATTGACCAAACCTTGAACTGGCCCAAGCTGCATCACATCAGCCATGAATGTCTTACCTCATTTATGTCTTACCTGGCCTCTGCCCCTTTCAGACAACAGAACAATCACTCCAGACGACCACCAGAAGTTTGCCAAGTCCGTGTCCAAGAAGTGGAAGCAAGTGGGTCGCTCTCTGCAGAAATCCTGCCGGGCCCTGCGTGACCCTGCCATTGACAACCTGGCACTGGAGTATGACAGAGAGGGACTCTATGAACAAGCCTACCAAATGCTCCTCAGGTTCATCCAGTCTGAGGGCAAGAAGGCCACAATAGCGCGGCTGATCGCAGCCCTGGAGGAAAATGGTCTCATCAGCTTGGCTGAGGAGCTCTTGGGCCTCCATTCCAGTGAGGACTGCTCCTAGAGCCCAGAGGACAGTGCCATTGCTAAGGGCTTTCCTGCTTTAGCTACTGTATGAAACTGCTGTCAGTGTCAGGGAATGCAAAGTCCTGAATATCACCACAGGTTTCCATCTAGGTGGAAATGCTCAGGGGAGAGGTTCTGTGTTCGGACCTCTGACTTTCCTTATTTCATCATTTCCAGAAATAGAGCACTACCTTCCTGTGAACTGGTGAGAGGCTTTCACCCTGACTTCCTAGAGGACTGAGGGAAGGGAAGGTAACTTCTTTCAGGACTGTGACAGGGAAGCAGCCAGCCAGAGAGCCTTGGGGGAGAATGAGGGAGAGGAAAAAGCAAGCAAGGTTTCTTATAGAATTTCTCTGGGAAGCAGACAATACCACTGCTTCCCAGGCTGCGTCCAGGGCCATCACCTGGAGAGCTGCAATAGATTTTTGTATTGGAATTATTTTTTCCCTCAGCCATGACATCAAGTAAAAACAAAGAGGAAAATAAGGAAAAGTCAATTTTACATTATTTTCCTTCTTTGTCTGAAGAACGAAGAACATCCATGGCAAGAGTATCTGTTCTACCCTGATCTATTATAGCTCCTTCCTACCTCTCACCACCTGAAAGCTTTCCTTCTACCTGGGACAGCCATAATCTTCCACAGGGCAAAAGAGTGATGCTGTACAACATGCCAGGCACTGAACAAACAATATGGACAAACTCAAATTCAGACAATAATTGTCAACATTTTCTCATCTGTGCTAGACAGTAATAAGTTGATTAGCTCTTGGCTGCCAGCCTGAGGGACCTGCAGCTATGGAAAGCAAAACAATGCTGGAAGGAAAAGAGTCTCCCCATCAGGAAGTTACCTGTGCATGGATCAGAACTGCTGCCCTCAGGTGCACAGCAGCATCGAATGCTGTCCTCAGACCACAGAGCTGAGCAATCAGCAGAGCCAGCTGGCTGCTCGTGCCTTCACTCACTTCCTAACCAGCCACCCTCATCCTGCTGGGCCCAGGATGGGACAGCTCACCCTGCTGTGTCCCACATGTGTCAGGATCTAGAGAGCCTTTCTCTGGCACTGCTGTCACTGTGTGACAATTGAGCATCTTCTGCCACCGTGCCTGGATTTATCTGCACTGATTTTTAGGGTAAAAATGGTTTAAGAGACAAATCTCCCAAACCCCAGGACTGACCCCTGCCTTCAGTTCCCGTGGGAGAAGCTGACTGTCTCCTGGTATGGCCGATGCAGACTGCAACAGAGCAGCTGCACTTCTGCCATAACAAAGCACAGGGCAACGAGTGTCTGGCACGGCACAGGTCCCATGAAGCACAACAGCAACTCAATTACCTTTGATATATTCCCAGTGCTTTCCTGATAGGTTTTTCCTAATGCTTTTCCATTAATTCTATCCTTTTTTGCCCTTCCCATCTGTGGGAATAGCCAGTGGGCTGTGGAAATATTTTCAGAAGCAGAGGGGGACTCTGGCCACACACACAAAATCTGTGTGCACATGAGAATATAAGTTGTGATAGAGATCATGATAGGAGCAACTTTGAGTCAGTGCCTGATGGCCTTTTAAACCACAACTCGCATCTTACTCCTTCCCTGGAGTCAAAACTGTAAGGAGGAACATAACCTCAGATTCAGGTGTGGGCTCAGATCCAATCTCCTGGGGCTGGAACACCTGAGCATCAGCCACTGGAGACCTGGATGGGCAGGATTTAGATGGCCTGCTTCAAGCCAGCTGGGATCCACATGCCTCAGATGAGCTGAGTATCACATCTTTAGTGTAAAGCAGAGAAACATGACTTGTTTTCTGCAGATTCTGAACCCCTGAGGTTACATACAGAGCCAGGAAAGGAAAGGAAGGGTTAAGTATGGAGAGAAGGTTTTCATGGTGTGAGTGAATGTGCTTCCATCTTGCCCCAAGTTTCCAAGGGAGCAGGACTCATGCAGGCACCATCTTTGCAAAGACTGTGGCTCCATCACCTTTTATTAAGCCATTTTTTATCAATGCCATTGCAGTTTCACCTCCTCCATTCCTGTTCCACATCCTACCCTCTCCCTTCCAGCAGTACCAGTACTCTTCCCAAATTGAAGCAATTACCTCTCTGACAGTTTTGCTTTTGGGACCAACACAGAGGTGCTGATCTTAGCTAATTTAGGCTGCTGTGGAACTATACCTCAAAGCATTTAACTTTCCTGCCAAATCCCAACTGGGGAACTCTGGCAGAAACCCACCTGACAAATTGTATTTTAAAACTTTAAAAATCAAAAACTTGAAAATTACTTTAAGAGCAAGAGAGTTTGCTCTTGATTTTGCAGAAATTACTTTTTTAAGAAAACAAGGTCTTATGCATAACCTGCTGTCTCATTTGCAATAAATATTTCAGAGCTCTCAGACCAGCTATTCATGTGCACAACTTGCACATATAGTTACAAGGCACCACTGAGTAGTGAGAATTACTAGTTTTTGTAGCAGCTGTTAATGCTCAAAATGAGAAAGTCTTATTATTCAGCATCTACTTCAAGTCCAGAAAACTTTTTTGTTGCTGTTGCTCTTTTACAGAAGATTAACCATGAATGCTTTCTTCTGAATGCAAGCGTTGTGCATTTTCTTTCTGCCAGTAACTGGTGTGTGTATTTCCTCTTACTCACATATTCCCTGTCAGAAGTGCCATTAAGTGCTGGAACCCCTGGCAACCTTTCTGGAATATCATAATCTCTAACAGCATTCACAGGTGCCTTCATTGCAGAGACTTGAAGGAAAAGGGTTTTTCAGTGGTGTTCCATGGTGAAATGGTCTCACCATGGAATGGTTTAGGACATAGCAGTGGCTGTTTCATACCTCCTTTCCCATGACCAATCATCATCATGGTGGGAGATAAGCCATGGGCAGTGCTGCTGCTGGAGAAATTTGCCTTATCCCAGTAACTGCTCTCCTCCATATACAGAGATATATCTGTGAAAAGGAAAAATTCAGGGGTGATGGTAATGTTTCAGAACCAAATATAATATTAAAAGCAAATAAAGGTGCTAATCAGTTGCATATAAAATCTAAAACAAAAAACAACCATAAAATAAGCAGCAGAAATCAGGCCAAAATGTACTTGCAGGAGGAGATCCAAGAAGGCTTTTTTTTTCTGGTTGTTTTCATAGTTTTAACCATGTTTCAGATTTGGATGAGTCTCCATTCAGTCTGCCTGAAGGAATAAAAGATCCATCCAAAGGAGAATTTGAATGATTTGTTTTGGCATAGCTGACCTACAGGATTCAAACAGATGATAACAAAGAGGAGATTGAAGTTAAAATGCTCACCAGATATACTTTGACATGAGGCATCTGATAGAAGCAAACCTGACAGGATACCCCAATACAGAATTGTCTCAAAGGAAAAGATCTGCTGTTTTGCCATATTTCAAAGGCAGGTTCAGCATTGAGGAGCTGTCCTGTTGTCTGGGTCAATGTCTCCCCTCTGCTATTCCCAAAGGAACCATACCCCAGCAGACTCTGAAACCAGAAGTGAGCATGGGCAGAATGAGGAGCCTCAAATTCACTTAGATTGCTGATTTATTTAAGTGAAAATTCTGGTGAATCTGTGGTATTCTATCTGGTATCCTTAAACCAAGGAAGTACAAGAAGAGGAATCAAGAAGTTTTCTTGAGTCTAAGCCACATATTGTAGTGTGTGCATGACACTGGTTCTTTACACTGGACAGGAGTCTGGCCATATGTCTTTTGTATGGAGATGAACTCAAACAGTGAAGCAATTTAAGACCTAGAGTAAAAAAAAAGGTATTTTTTTCTTCTCTGGATTGAATTTTAAACCCACTGAAGGGAGCTGGCTGTACATCTCTAACAGAAGCCTGTATGAGATGTGTGGTTAATGTCTCTTAGTTTTCAGTGGAAAAAGCCCTTGTTAACCTTCTAATTCCAAATTCCCATGATATTCAGCATCAGATCTGGATCAGCCATGTACAGCTATGGACTGCAATGCCAGGCATACTTGGGTCTAGGACATTCAGCCTCCAAGGAATTGTCTTTTATAGAAAAAGCTCTTTGGTATATATATTTTCTCTCATTATTTTTTTATAAATAAATATATACTTTTGATGAGAACTGTCTCAGAGACTTCCATTGAACACTTAAGTGCAGTAGTAAGAACAGGGGGCACTGAAGTTCTGGCCACATTTGATGATCACAGCTCCAGAGGAGCATCCAGCCTGAGGGTGGATGCACAGCAGGGTTCTGCCCAAAGTCACAGTTTCTCCTGACCTGCCAAGGCTGGTGTCCCACCTGCAAGGGAATGGCTCTGATTACAAAACCAAGTCAAGCCTCTGTGTTTGTTCAGTTTCCTGTTACTGCTTTGATGAGCCTTTTTCAGCCAGCATGGCCAGAAGGGGAGGTTTGTCCCACCCTTGGCACCTGGAGGAGCTCACTGTGTTTCTTTCGGTGCTGTTGGGTATCTGGGACTCCTCTGATGCCACAGCAGCACTGTAATCCCAAGTGCCTCACTACCAGTGAGCTCTCTCACAAGGCTGCCCATAGGTGGGGAGCCAAGGAACTGGGATATGAAATCTCCAACAGCTTTGCACAGGAAGCCACTGTCTGACCTGGCAGCTGAATCCAGGGAATTCCTTTTGCCATGAACTTGAGCAGAGATGTATCTCTGAATCTCTTAAATCTCAAACACTGTTTGAAAATCACAAGATCAGCCCTTTATCTACCACAAAGCTGTATTCCCGACTGCATGGCTTGATGCCTGCAGGAACACAGCAAGGGGAGCAGGAGCTGCCCTACAGCAGCTGGAAGGACTCACCAACCTGGGATCAACAGGGCAGTGAGATCACTGACACAACTTCTTAGACAGTGACACAACACAGGATGGAACAAGGGCACCTCTGCTGGCAGGGGGAAGAAAAAACCAGCCATGGATCAGTGCCCAGGGAACAAGGTCCACGTGAGACAACCACCAAGTAGAAGTACCCGTGGAGAAACTCTTCCACCTCCAAGCTCCCTGTGTGACTCTCCAAGCCATGGCAGCCACAAAGGCACTGCAATCAATGAAAGCCTCTGTTTCCACTCTCACCCATGGGAGCAAGCAAAAAGGGAGGCATAGTGGCAGGTCCCAAAACCTGGGTGAGGGATCACGGTGGAAATAACTGCTGCGAGTCCCTGGCGGTTTCAGGGAGCAGTTCCCCTCCTTCCACAGCCAGCCCTGCAGAGCAAAGGTAGACAGGGGCTGGTCTCTGCCTGTGACCATCCACTGCCTCCTTACAGAGCAGGGATGATGATAAGTAACTCGGGCTGCTGCAGGAAAAGAACAGAGGTACCTTGGGCTGGCACAGGGAAAGCCGAAGCTAAGTAACGTTTATGGCTGAGGTTTCTGATCAGCTGTGCTGTTCTGCAGGGACCTGCTGTGGCTCAGGCAGCTGCTGACCATGAGGAAAGGACTTTGCCAGCCTGCAGCACCTGAGTGCAGGGTCAGAGGGTGGCCCGTCAAGAGCCCACTCTTCATGAGGCAGTGCATTCAGTAAAGCACAATATTTGAGCTGAAATCAAAAATACATCAAAGAATGCACAGATGCTTACACAAAGGGATTTTTATATTATGTTTTAAAAAGAGGTGTTTGTGAAAACAACAGAGTAGATCAAAACCTGCTTTTATGACAAGTTAATGAAAAACTTTGCTTCCTAAAGTGGCCGTGGTCTGGACACTCTCCAGACACTTGGCCTCTGTTAGAGGAATAAGGGTCTTTGTTTACAATGTAGAGACAAAGAAGCAGCCACAGGGATGGGAAGTGCTATGGCTGCACTCAGCTGGTAGACCAGCAGTTACATTTGACTCCAAATAAAAACTGTTTTGAAATATTGCAAATTAAATAAAAAAAAAAAAAAAAAAAAAGGAGGAGATTAGGGTTTTTTTGGTTCCAGGTTTTGGAAGGGACCCTTGAATTTGTCTTCAGCCTTTACACTGCTCGGCTCACACTTCTTCCTATCATTTCCCTACT